>NC_069499.1:1537846022-1537973522 GCF_027579735.1 Bombina bombina
TGGAGCCGATGACATATTCACCAGATCTGCATACCAAGTCCTGCGTGGCCACGCAGGAGCTATCAAGATCACCGACGCCCTCTCCTGATTGATCCTGGCTACCAGCCTGGGGATGAGAGGGAACGGCGGGAACACATAAGCTAGTTTGAAGGTCCAAGGTGCTACTAGTGCATCCACTAGAGCCGCCTTGGGATCCCTGGATCTGGACCCGTAGCAAGGAACTTTGAAGTTCTGACGAGAGGCCATCAGATCCATGTCTGGAATGCCCCACAGCTGAGTGACTTGGGCAAAGATTTCCGGATGGAGTTCCCACTCCCCCGGATGCAATGTCTGACGACTCAGAAAATCCGCTTCCCAATTTTCCACTCCTGGGATGTGGATAGCGGACAGGTGGCAGGAGTGAGACTCCGCCCATAGAATGATTTTGGTCACTTCTTCCATCGCTAGGGAACTCCTTGTTCCCCCCTGATGGTTGATGTACGCAACAGTTGTCATGTTGACTGATTGAAACCGTATGAACTTGGCCCTCGCTAGCTGAGGCCAAGCCTTGAGAGCATTGAATATCGCTCTCAGTTCCAGAATATTTATCGGTAGAAGAGATTCTTCCCGAGACCAAAGACCCTGAGCTTTCAGGGATCCCCAGCCCATCAGACTGGCGTCGGTCGTGACAATGACCCACTCTGGTCTGCGGAATGTCATCCCTTGTGACAGGTTGTCCAGGGACAGCCACCAACGGAGTGAGTCTCTGGTCCTCTGATTTACTTGTATCTTCGGAGACAAGTCTGTATAATCCCCATTCCACTGACTGAGCATGCACAGTTGTAATGGTCTTAGATGAATGCGCGCACAAGGAACTATGTCCATAGCCGCTACCATCAACCCGATCACTTCCATGCACTGAGCTATGGAAGGAAGAGGAACGGAATGAAGTATCCGACAAGAGTCTAGAAGCTTTGTTTTTCTGGCCTCTGTCAGAAATATCCTCATTTCTAAGGAGTCTATTATTGTTCCCAAGAAGGGAACCCTTGTTGACGGAGATAGAGAACTCTTTTCCACGTTCACTTTCCATCCGTGAGATCTGAGAAAGGCCAGGACGATGTCCGTGTGAGCCTTTGCTTGAGGAAGGGACGACGCTTGAATCAGAATGTCGTCCAAGTAAGGTACTACAGCAATGCCCCTTGGTCTTAGCACAGCTAGAAGGGACCCTAGTACCTTTGTGAAAATCCTTGGAGCAGTGGCTAATCCGAAAGGAAGCGCCACGAACTGGTAATGCTTGTCCAGGAATGCGAACCTTAGGAACCGATGATGTTCCTTGTGGATAGGAATATGTAGATACGCATCCTTTAAATCCACCGTGGTCATGAATTGACCTTCCTGGATGGAAGGAAGAATAGTTCGAATGGTTTCCATCTTGAACGATGGAACCTTGAGAAACTTGTTTAAGATCTTGAGATCTAAGATTGGTCTGAACGTTCCCTCTTTTTTGGGAACTATGAACAGATTGGAGTAGAACCCCATCCCTTGTTCTCTTAATGGAACAGGATGAATCACTCCCATTTTTAACAGGTCTTCTACACAATGTAAGAATGCCTGTCTTTTTATGTGGTCTGAAGACAACTGAGACCTGTGGAACCTCCCCCTTGGGGGAAGTCCCTTGAATTCCAGAAGATAACCTTGGGAGACTATTTCTAGCGCCCAAGGATCCAGAACATCTCTTGCCCAAGCCTGAGCGAAGAGAGAGAGTCTGCCCCCCACCAGATCCGGTCCCGGATCGGGGGCCAACATTTCATGCAGTCTTGGTAGCAGTGGCAGGTTTCTTGGCCTGCTTTCCCTTGTTCCAGCCTTGCATTGGTCTCCAAGCTGGCTTGGCTTGAGAAGTATTACCCTCTTGCTTAGAGGACGTAGCACCTCGGGCTGGTCCGTTTCTACGAAAGGGACGAAAATTAGGTTTATTTTTTGCCTTGAAAGGCCGATCCTGAGGAAGGGCGTGGCCCTTACCCCCAGTGATATCAGAGATAATCTCTTTCAAGTCAGGGCCAAACAGCGTTTTCCCCTTGAAAGGAATGTTAAGTAGCTTGTTCTTGGAAGACGCATCAGCCGACCAAGATTTCAACCAAAGCGCTCTGCGCGCCACAATAGCAAACCCAGAATTCTTAGCCGCTAACCTAGCCAATTGCAAAGTGGCGTCTAGGGTGAAAGAATTAGCCAATTTGAGAGCATTGATTCTGTCCATAATCTCCTCATAAGGAGGAGAATCACTATCGACCGCCTTTATCAGCTCATCGAACCAGAAACATGCGGCTGTAGCGACAGGGACAATGCATGCAATTGGTTGTAGAAGGTAACCCTGCTGAACAAACATCTTTTTAAGCAAACCTTCTAATTTTTTATCCATAGGATCTTTGAAAGCACAACTATCCTCTATGGGTATAGTGGTGCGTTTGTTTAAAGTGGAAACCGCTCCCTCGACCTTGGGGACTGTCTGCCATAAGTCCTTTCTGGGGTCGACCAAAGGAAACAATTTTTTAAATATGGGGGGAGGGACGAAAGGAATACCGGGCCTTTCCCATTCTTTAGTAACAATGTCCGCCACCCGCTTGGGTATAGGAAAAGCTTCTGGGAGCCCCGGCACCTCTAGGAACTTGTCCATTTTACATAGTTTCTCTGGGATGACCAACTTGTCACAATCATCCAGAGTGGATAATACCTCCTTAAGCAGAATGCGGAGATGTTCCAACTTAAATTTAAATGCAATCACATCAGGTTCAGCCTGTTGAGAAATGTTCCCTGAATCAGTAATTTCTCCCTCAGACAAAACCTCCCTGGCCCCATCAGACTGGGTTAGGGGCCCTTCAGAGATATTAGTATCAGCGTTGCCATGCTCTTCAGTATCTAAAACAGAGCAGCCGCGCTTACGCTGACAAGTGTTCATTTGGGCTAAAATGTTTTTGACAGAATTATCCATTACAGCCGTTAATTGTTGCATAGTAAGGAGTATTGGCGCGCTAGATGTACTAGGGGCCTCCTGAGTGGGCAAGACTCGTGTAGACGAAGGAGGGAATGATGCAGTACCATGCTTACTCCCCTCACTTGAGGAATCATCTTGGGCATCATTGTCATTATCACATAAATCACATTTATTTAAATGAATAGGAATTCTGGCTTCCCCACATTCAGAACACAGTCTATCTGGTAGTTCAGACATGTTAAACAGGCATAAACTTGATAACAAAGTACAAAAACGTTTTAAAACAAAACCGTTACTGTCACTTTAAATTTTAAACTGAACACACTTTATTACTGCAATTGCGAAAAAACATGAAGGAATTGTGCAAAATTCACCAAATTTTCACCACAGTGTCTTAAAGCCTTAAAAGTATTGCACACCAAATTTGGAAGCTTTAACCCTTAAAATAACGGAACCGGAGCCGTTTTAAACTTTAACCCCTTTACAGTCCCTGGTATCTGCTTTGCTGAGACCCAACCAAGCCCAAAGGGGAATACGATACCAAATGACGCCTTCAGAAAGTCTTTTCTAAGTATCAGAGCTCCTCACACATGCGACTGCATGCCATGCTTCTCAAAAACAAGTGCGCCACACCGGCGCGAAAATGAGGCTCTGCTTATGCTTTGGGAAAGCCCCTAAGGAAAAAGGTGTCTAATACAGTGCCTGCCGATATTCTTATATCAAATACCCAGATAAAATGATTCCTCAAGGCTAAATATGTGTTAATAAAGAATCGATTTAGCCCAGAAAAGTCTACAGTCTTAATAAGCCCTTGTGAAGCCCTTATTTATGATCGTAATAAACATGGCTTACCGGATCCCATAGGGAAAATGACAGCTTCCAGCATTACATCGTCTTGTTAGAATGTGTCATACCTCAAGCAGCAAGAGACTGCATACTGTTCCCCCAACTGAAGTTAATAGCTCTCAACAGTCCTGTGTGGAACAGCCATGGATTTTAGTTACGGTTGCTAAAATCATTTTCCTCATACAAACAGAAATCTTCATCTCTTTTCTGTTTCTGAGTAAATAGTACATACCAGCACTATTTCAAAATAACAAACTCTTGATTGAATAATAAAAACTACAGTTAAACACTAAAAAACTCTAAGCCATCTCCGTGGAGATGTTGCCTGTACAACGGCAAAGAGAATGACTGGGGTAGGCGGAGCCTAGGAGGGATCATGTGACCAGCTTTGCTGGGCTCTTTGCCATTTCCTGTTGGGGAGGAGAATATCCCACAAGTAAGGATGACGCCGTGGACCGGACACACCTATGTTGGAGAAATATAGATAAAGGGGAATCCGTTGATGTGATATACTTGGATTTTGCAAAGGCATTTCATACAGTGCCACATGAGAGATTAATGTACAAAATTATGGGACTGGGAATAGCTGAAAATGTTAGCTCAAAGATAAATAACTGGATAAAGACAGGAAGCAACGAGTAGTAGTAAACGGATCATACTCAGATTGGACAAAGGTAATCAGTGGAGTTCCCCAGGGTTCAGTACTGGGCCCCGTGCTTTTTAATATTTTTATTAATGAATTGGAGAAAGGATTAAAAAGCAACATCTCTATTTTTGCAGATGATACAAAATTGTGTAAGGTCATTAGGTCAGGGCAGGATGAATTTTATTTACAAGGGGATCTACAAAAAATTAGAAGAATGAGCAGATAAATGCTAAATGAGATTTAATACTGGAAAATTTAAGGTTCTGTCTAAATTGAAGGTAAATTCAAGGTTTTTGTCTAAATGGAGTGATAACAAAAATGCTAAAAACTCTCCAGTACTTGTACAAGTTACTCTCTGAAATTCCTTTCCTGAAGGAGTTAATTAAAAATTAGTGAGCATTTAAGCACTGCGGAATGTGTTGGCGCTCTTCAAATAACCGATAATAATAATAATTTTAAAATAAACAGTATTGCAGGTGTATACAAATTATCGATATATACTGTAATGCAAGCAAATAATTAATAGGTGAAGCTTTGTGATAATGTTTGCTGTAGTCTTAAATGGGACTTTAACATGACAATAGATAGTTATAGACCAACAGTAGTCGTAGAATCTGGCTGCAACTAAAATATTAAGCTATCTGATGATGTAACAGAGGTCAGAGTCTGGCAGGAGATGAGCACAAGTCACTATTCTAACAGATGAAATGCTGATGTCAGTATTGAGCTGGAGAAGACAGAATCCAGGAACTGAGCACAATAAAAATGTACAGATCAAAGACTGAAAAGCAAAATGGGTACGGGCTTCAGAAAACTATAGGTAAAAAGTGACAAAGGCAGGGATTGGTCCAAGCTTTCTGAGTACATCACCACAGTGAAACTATATAGTCCTGGGTATACATTGTAACAAATAACTACTAGCATTCTGGAAACTTGCACATTGTCCAGTGATACCATGCACTATATCATAGCTGGGTGGTGTAATTTATACAGTCAAAAGGTCCTTTATGGAAATCGTTCTTTTTGTTGGCCAGAAAACTTCTTGTGTGAGACAGCAAAATCTGGACCATTGACAAACAGGATGACACCAAAGATTTCTCATTGAGCCTCGTAGACTTTTAAGCCATAAATGCTCTAAAGATAACATACCAATATCCAGGATCTGCTTTTCAGAAACATATCCCAACAAGCAACTTATGAGGGAGATTTTGTTTTAGAAATGTAGAAGTCTGTTATAGCTGACAATAACCAGATAATGTGATATTAATGGAAACTTTATAACTGATTATTTACAGTTTAGTCTAAAGCTGTTTATTTCAATTTAGCTTTGGATTTGTGCTGCCAGTTGATAGCTATAACATTCACCTTGAAGGTGGAGATGGTTTAAGATATTGCCCTTTTATGTCAGTGTTGCCTCTTTTTCCTAAGAGTGAGTGATGATCTGTCTCCGGAGTTTTGACAGCTGCCTCCCTGCTACTCTGTCCTTATGGTGCTTGTGCAGTAGTGTATAGGACAAACATCACTGAGTAATGTGGCTACTTCTCACTGTGGTGCTATAAAATTACCTCCTTCTGCTACTGTGCATGATCAGCTGTCGGTTTTACCAGAGGTTTGATAGCACCATGTGCTACTCTGTCCTCATGGTGCTCGTGCAGTAGTGTATGGGACAAATCACTGAGTAATGCTGCATACCTCTCACTGTGGTGCTATAAACTTACCTCCTTCTACTACTGTGCATGGTCAGCTGTTGGTCTCACCAGAGGTTTGTCCTCATGGTGCTCGTGCAGTAGTGTATGGGACAGACATCACTGAGTAATGCATCCCATCCCACCTCTCACTGTGGTGTAATAAACTTACCTACTTCTGCTACTGTGCATGATCAGCTATCAGACTCACCAGAGGTTTGATAGCACCATGTGCTACTCTGTCCTCATGGTGCTCCTGCAGAAGTGTATGGGACAGACATTACTGAGTAATGCATCCCGCCTCTCACTGTGGTGTAATAAACTTACCTCCTTCTGCTACTATGCATGATCAGCTGTCGGTCTCACCAGAGGTTTGATAGCACCATGTGCTTCTCTGTCCTCATGGTGCTCCTGCAGTAGTGTATGGGACAAATCACTGATTAATGCTGCATACCTCTCACTGTGGTGCTATAAACTTACCTCCTTCTGCTACTATGCACGGTCAGCTGTTGGTCTCACCAGAGGTTTGTCCTCATGGTGCTCCTGCAGTAGTGTATGGAACAGACATCACCGAGTAATGCAGCCTACCTCTCACTGTGGTGTAATAAACTTACCTCCTTCTGCTACTATGCATGATCAGCTGTCGGTCTCACCAGAGGTTTGATAGCACCATGTGCTTCTCTGTCCTCATGGTGCTCGTGCAGTAGTGTATGGGACAAATCACTGAGTAATGCTGCATACCTCTCACTGTGGTGCTATAAACTTACCTCCTTCTACTACTGTGCATGGTCAGCTGTTGGTCTCACCAGAGGTTTGTCCTCATGGTGCTCGTGCAGTAGTGTATGGGACAGACATCACTGAGTAATGCATCCCATCCCACCTCTCACTGTGGTGTAATAAACTTACCTACTTCTGCTACTGTGCATGATCAGCTATCAGACTCACCAGAGGTTTGATAGCACCATGTGCTACTCTGTCCTCATGGTGCTCCTGCAGAAGTGTATGGGACAGACATTACTGAGTAATGCATCCCGCCTCTCACTGTGGTGTAATAAACTTACCTCCTTCTGCTACTATGCATGATCAGCTGTCGGTCTCACCAGAGGTTTGATAGCACCATGTGCTTCTCTGTCCTCATGGTGCTCCTGCAGTAGTGTATGGGACAAATCACTGATTAATGCTGCATACCTCTCACTGTGGTGCTATAAACTTACCTCCTTCTGCTACTATGCACGGTCAGCTGTTGGTCTCACCAGAGGTTTGTCCTCATGGTGCTCCTGCAGTAGTGTATGGAACAGACATCACCGAGTAATGCAGCCTACCTCTCACTGTGGTGTAATAAACGTATCTCCTTCTGCTACTGTGAGCGGTCGGCAGTCTATCGTACCAGAGGTTTGATAGCACCATGTGCTTCTCTGTCCTCATGGTGCTCCTGCAGTATTGTATGGGACAAACATCACTGAGTAATGCGGCATACCTCTCACTGTGATTTAATAAACTTACCTCCGTATGCTACTGTGCGTGGTCAGCTGTCTGTGTCACCAGAGGTTTGATAGCACCATGCTACTCTGTTCTCTTGGTGCTCCTGCAGTAGTGTATGGGACAGACATCACTGAGTAATGTGGCCTACCTCTCACTTTGGTGTTATAAACTTACCTCCTTCTGCTACTGTGCATGGTCAGCTGCCTGTCTCACCAGAGGCTTGATAGCACCATTCTGCTCAGTACTTGAGACATGGTCCCTCTTCTACACTCTATTCTCTACAAAATGAAAGGCACCTTCTTTGGAAGCTGCCTTTGTATAAGGCCGGTCTGTCTCAGTCTGTATTTCATGTGGCTTCTGCACCTATCAAGGAAACTGTCAGTGCAGTACTGTATACACAATGCAAACCTGATAAAAAAAACTATGAGGTGCCCTGTTTATGAGTCTCTGACCCCATCAGACCAAAGGGTATATTATTCCCTCATCTTTTGGCCAGGACTATACATATAAAGTCAATGCATGAACAGCCTGAAAATGTAATGTGTTAATAAGGAAATGGCTCCCTGGTTGATGCTATTGCAGCTTTAAATCTAGCACTTACATAGTGCACGTGCATGAGGCAGTGCAGAAAACAACAAAGGAGCAGTATGGGGACAGAGCAATAGGGTGATGGCTTTTAACATTTAGATGTAACAGACTGCTGCCTGCGCTCAAGATGAGGTAAGCATGAGATTGCGCCGGGTTCAATGAATGGTATAGTGGCCAAAGATAAATGTGAAACATAAGCCCTACAGCAGCATTCCTATGTGCCTGAGGTGTTAACCAATACTAGACAACTGGGGACTATACTTCCCCAAAGGAACAGCAGAATACCCACTAGATACCAGGGAAGGTCATACAACAGTGTCAAGGAAGCTCCCATGGATCACGAGGTACTGTATCCCATATGCACCAATGAACATAAAATAAAAAGTGTCAGCCCACAGTTCTAAACATGTCTGGAATAAGGACCAAAACTCCCTAAAAACACCAATAAATATGCCAGGAAAATAGAAAAATCTAAGTACTATTGACTAAGAATGAGTTAGGTAAAGGAAGTAGATATTACAGTGATAAAGAGGATAACTCAGATTTTGTCCAATACCCTTTAAGGGTTAAAGGGGCATTCCAGCCAAAAGTAGAATGCATATGGATGCATTTTATTTTTAAATAATATCATAGTAGCAACATGTTTCTAGTAAAAGTTATAGTGGTTTCAAAATTGTATTTAAGTATGCTCCATGCATCAGCATTTTAAACACAGCACTTTGTTATTTGCTGACATGATACAAACCCCAGTTGTGCTCTGAGCAGCTGCAGTATTTAAAATGCTGGTGCACTGAGAATGTCTAGATATGCAAAAAAATAGAAAAGAGCAGCACTCCAAAATCGTAGTATATAAAATCAGAACTTTATTCCATCAGTTAAAAACATTGAACAGCACAATGCGAACATCACAATTTTAAAAATTTAGGCAGAGTTTAATTCAACAAATGTTTTTATATTTATTTATTTACTCCAATGTTTACCTTTTTAAAGCTCCAACAATAAGCGCAGCTCTCCCCCCGCCATATTGTGTAATTGATTCACAGATGACGATTCTTTAAACAACTAATCCTTGTTTTACCCCCGGGCCATGAGGTTTGTGTAAAGGGACTGAACACCCAGGGGGTAAAACAAGGATTAGTTGTTTTAAGAATCGTCATCTGTGAATCAATTACACAATATGGCGAGCGGGAGAGCTGCGCTTACTGTTGGAGCTTTAAAAAGGTAAAAATTGGAGTAAATAATTAAATATAAAAAAAATTGATGAATTAAACTCTGCCTCATTTTTAAAAGTCTATCCAATGCCGTGAGCCAGTAGGGTTAACTTTACATTTACTTTAAGCTAAATTCTCATGAATATTTCTCTAGCGTGAGACAAGATAACAAGATTATTTAGCAAAGGCATTAAAAACCAGAAACAAAACATTTAAAAAAAGAAATAAATTCTCTATTATAAAAAAAAGAAAAGTGTATATATCTCAAAATGCAAAAATCATACAGTATGTGGAAGAAATATATATTTCTTATGTATAAAGTCTATTGCTCTGGATTTTCCTCACTTTGCTTCTTAGTGCTATCAGGGACATTTCAGACAGAAGTGAAATACAATTTGGTGCCTTTAAATTTTGAATAAAATATGTTTGCAATAACTGCACAAAGTACTTCTAGAAAAAAACTACAGGGAGTGCAGAATTATTAGGCAAGTTGTATTTTTGAGGATAAATTTTATTATTGAACAACAACCATGTTCTCAATGAACCCAAAAAACTCATTAATATCAAAGCTGAATATTTTTGGAAGTAGTTTTTAGTTTGTTTTTAGTTTTAGCTATTTTAGGGGGATATCTGTGTGTGCAGGTGACTATTACTGTGCATAATTATTAGGCAACTTAACAAAAAACAAATATATACCCATTTCAATTATTTATTTTTACCAGTGAAACCAATATAACATCTCAACATTCACAAATATACATTTCTGACATTCAAAAACAAAACAAAAACAAATCAGTGACCAATATAGCCACCTTTCTTTGCAAGGACACTCAAAAGCCTGCCATCCATGGATTCTGTCAGTGTTTTGATCTGTTCACCATCAACATTGCGTGCAGCAGCAACCACAGCCTCCCAGACACTGTTCAGAGAGGTGTGCTGTTTTCCCTCCTTGTAAATCTCACATTTGATGATGGACCACAGGTTCTCAATGGGGTTCAGATCAGGTGAACAAGGAGGCCATGTCATTAGATTTTCTTCTTTTATACCCTTTCTTGCCAGCCACGCTGTGGAGTACTTGGACGCGTGTGATGGAGCATTGTCCTGCATGAAAATCATGTTTTTCTTGAAGGATGCAGACTTCTTCCTGTACCACTGCTTGAAGAAGGTGTCTTCCAGAAACTAGCAGTAGGACTGGGAGTTGAGCTTGACTCCATCCTCAACCCGAAAAGGCCCCACAAGCTCATCTTTGATGATACCAGCCCAAACCAGTACTCCACCTCCACCTTGCTGGCGTCTGAGTCGGACTGGAGCTCTCTGCCCTTTACCAATCCAGCCACGGGCCCATCCATCTGGCCCATCAAGACTCACTCTCATTTCATCAGTCCATAAAACCTTAGAAAAATCAGTCTTGAGATATTTCTTGGCCCAGTCTTGACGTTTCAGCTTGTGTGTCTTGTTCAGTGGTGGTCGTCTTTCAGCCTTTCTTACCTTGGCCATGTCTCTGAGTATTGCACACCTTGTGCTTTTGGGCACTCCAGTGATGTTGCAGCTCTGAAATATGGCCAAACTGGTGGCAAGTGGCATCTTGGTTTTTCCACACGCTTCTTGCGACCCTGTTGACTATTTTGAATGAAACGCTTGATTGTTCGATGATCACGCTTCAGAAGCTTTGCAATTTTAAGAGTGCTGCATCCCTCTGCAAGATATCTCACTATTTTTTACTTTTCTGAGCCTGTCAAGTCCTTCTTTTGACCCATTTTGCCAAAGGAAAGGAAGTTGCCTAATAATTATGCACACCTGATATAGGGTGTTGATGTCATTAGACCACACCCCTTCTCATTACAGAGATGCAAATCACCTAATATGCTTAATTGGTAGTAGGCTTTTGAGCCTATACAGCTTGGAGTAAGACAACATGCATAAAGAGGATGATGTGGTCAAAATACTCATTTGCCTAATAATTCTGCACTCCCTGTATTGCTGTTTCATTACCGGTTGTTATCAGTCATGGGCCAGCAGTGCCAAGTATTGCATTGACAACGACTTAAAGGGACATGAAACCTAGAATGTTTCTTTCATGAATCAAATAGAGAATAGAAGTAATATGGAAAAATATATATAATTGCTTGCTCTTTCTAAATCATGAAGGAAAAATGTTGAGTTTCATGTCCTTTTAAAGGGACATAAAAATCCAAAAATGATTTGTCTACAAAAATACCTAAAGACATCAATGGTGATTTTCTGTAGAAAATTATTAGATATTTTTTTTCTATAGGATTGTGATCAACCCCATAATTAAAGTTAGCTTCAGTGCAGCAATGTGCACTACAGGAAGATAGCTGTATACATCTGATAAAGCAATTACAAAGGCATATGTGTATAGCCACAATTTAACAGCTAGCTCCCAGTAGTGCATTGCTGCTGTTGATATGGACATAAGCTTTTCAACAAAGTATAGCAGGATAATGTATAATAAATGCAATAATAGAAGTGAATTAAAAGTGTCTTAAAATGACAGCTATATCTGAATAATAAAAGTTTGATTTTCACTTCCATGTCTATTAAAGGTACATGATACACAAATGTTGAAGCACATAAAAGTGATGCAGCATAGCTGTAAAAAGCTGGAAAAAAAATATCACCTGAACATCTCTATGTAAAAAAAAGAAGATATTTTACCTCAAATTTCACACCCCACTGTAAAGAGACTTTAAGCAGCCAGTCAGAATGCTTGTCCCAGGACAAACAAGGGAGTGTGCATCTGTCATGTACAGGCAATCATGTTATTTCCCTTTTCAGTTTAAGTTCTATGAAATCACATGAGATTTTAGTGAAATCTCACAAGATCACAGCAGAGGCAAAGCATTACCTCAACACTGCTAATGCTGATTGGCTATTTTTCTTTTTCAACTAGCCGCTAGACAGCAGATGAAATATAACTGTTTACAGAACACTTACGCTGGTGAGCTGCAGACATTTTTAGATAAAACATCTTTCTTTTTGACATAGAGATGCTCAGGTGATATTTTCTTGTCAGCTTTTTACAGTTATGCTGCATCACTTTTTTGTCCCTATAACCTACATGCAAGCACTCTTTGCAGACACATAATGCTGCCCGTGGTCCTGTGCACAGTAAAAGCTCCCATTGCAAAATGCAATGTACTGATGTGTATTTCAATTTTGTCTGAAATGTCCCACCAAGAGCTCTGTCGCAAGTCTGTTGGTAGCAGAAAGGCTCAATTTCATCAAAAGTACAAACAGGAACAAAATGGAGAATCTTACAGCTAGATTACGAGTTTTGCGTTAGAAGCCGTGCGGTGCTAACGAGCAGTTTATGCTCACCGCTCACTTACAGACAGCGTTGGTATTATGGGTTTTTACAAACCCAGCGTTAATCGCAAAAAAGGGATTGTAGAGCAAAATTTTGCTCCACATCTCACCTCAATACCAGTGCTGATTATGTTAGCGGTGAGCTGGCTGAACGTGCTCGTGCACGATTTCCCCATAGGAATCAATGGGGGAGAGCCGGCTGAAAAAACCTAATACCTGCAAAAAAGCAGCGTAAAGCTCCTAACGCAGCCCCACTGATTCTTATGGAGAAAATACATTTATGTCTACACCTAACACCCTAACATGAACCCCAAGTTTAAACACCCCTAATCTTACACTTATTAACCTTTAATCTGCCGCCCCGACATCGCAGACACCTACATTTTATTATTAACCCCTAATCTGCCACTCCGGACACCGCTGCCACCTACATTATACTTATGAACCCTTAATCTGCTGCCCCCAACATCCCGACACCTACATTATATTTATTAACCCCTAATCTGCCGCCCCCAATGTCGACGCAACCTACCTACACTTATTAACTCCTAATATGCCGCCCCCACTATATTAAAGTTATTAACCCCTAAATCTAAGTCTAACCCTAACAGCCCCTAACTTAAATATAATTTAAATAAATCTAAATAAAATTACTATCATTAACTAAATTATTCCTATTTAAAACTAAATACTTACCTATAAAATAAACCCTAAGCTAGCTACAATATAACTAATAATTACATTGTAGCTAGTTTAGGGTTTATTTATTTTTTTACGGGCAAGTTTGTATTTATTTTAACTAGGTAGAATAGTTATTAAATAGTTATTAACTATTTAATAACCACCTAGCTAAAATAAATACAAAAGTACCTGTAAAATAAAACCTAACCCAAGTTACAATTGCATGTTAAAAATATTATTCTAATATGTGTGCGCCTGTATTTGTAGAAAAAAACACTGGCTAAATATCTACCAAAAAACAATGGGATAAAAAAGTAATTTGATAAGTTTTCTATATAGAATAATATACAAATTGAATAAAATGAACACAAGTAATTTCATAAAAAATATATAATAATAATTTGCTAGCAAAAATGGTAAGAGAAATCAATTTATTAGATAAGACGTATGACAATTTGATAAGTTTAAAAAACTAACTAATGGTTCTAATACATATTGTGATGATAGCAGGATGTGATGTCACTAGCATGTGGGCGGGGCTTAGGTCCGGTGTCTGTGTCGCAGTTAGTTTAGTACAATCAACCTGTCTGGATGTGTATTGTTATGCTCTGTAATAAAATAGAGTTGTACCATCATTGCTGTGTCCTGCATATGTCCTGCATCTCATGACATGGTGTCAGAAGTTCTGGACTGCGCTTCTGTTCCTGATCGATTGCAATGTCAAAGTTTACCCCACTTGAGCCTTTTGACTTTTCTCAGCCTGCAGCTTGGCCCACATGGCGTCAGCGGTTTCAGCGCTTCAGGATTGCATCCAAACTGAACAAGGAGAGTGGTGAAGTACAAGTTAATTCTCTTTTATACTCCATGGGGAAAGATGTAGAGCCAGTGTTCAATGCTTTTACTTTTCAAGAAGGGGAAGAAGTTAACTTTGATATAGTTATGGATAAACTCAGTGCCCACTTTGTGCCCAAAAGAAATGTGATTCATGAGAGAGCTTGTTTTCACAAACGTAATCAGCGTGTGGGAGAATCTGTGGAGTCATTTGTGCGCAGCCTGTATGAATTAGCTGAATTCTGTGAGTTTGGTGTTGCTAAAGAAGAGCAAATCAGAGACAGAATAGTTATTGGAATTGCAGATGCTGAAGTCTCCCTGAAGCTGCAGTTAGAACCTGATTTAACGTTAGAAGGGGCTATTAGGATGGCCCGCCAGAGTGAACTGGTGAAAAAGCAAAGTGCTGATCTGAGGTCTGAGAATATTGTGGATGAAGTGCAACAGTCTAGAAAAATTACTAGTGAAAGGCACAGTGTGAGCGGTAGATTAAAAGTATTGGAAAGGCCTAGAAGTGGATGGGCGCAACATGGCCGATGCACACGGTGCTACCGGGCTCATGATCAGAGTGCTATATGCCCGGCCAGAGATAAAAGATGCAGAAAATGTAACAGAATAGGCCATTTTGAAGTGGTGTGTAAAACTGAATACATTAAGGAGATGCAGGTGGACAGTGACCAGGAGGGTCAGGAAGTGTCTTTTGTGGGGTCTGTTGTGGAACGGACAAGCTCAGAGGAAGATTGGAAAGTTACTTTTTTTTTTTTTTAATTTTTATTTATAACCAACAAAGGGTACAAGGTTACAAGTTATATCTTCAGCCCATCTCGCAGGGTGAGCAAATAAGGCAGATAAAACAATACAGGTAACTTACTGTAACATACATGAAGCTTTGAGGATTTTCAATAAGGCAACCATTGTCCTGATAGAAATGGGCTTGTACCACTATATTGGGGTTTTTAACCTTTTTAACAAATAAACAAACAAACATATAACAGGGGAGGCTTGAGGGGAAGGGAACAGAGGAGAGGGAAGGGTGGAATGTTAAGGAAAAGGGTATCACAACAAGCATATGCAATCTTGTAAGTTACTTATCTGCTTTTCTCTTAGAATAATTCATGTTATGACAGATTGGCATTAGTGCAACAATAGGTCAGTGATGGTGTTCATATGGTATATCAACTTTTTGCACACGAGAGATGTTAAAAGAGAGGTGCTTGTACCTCAGGAGGTTAGATGCTGACAAAGGGTACAAGGTTACATGTTATATAGTAAGACGGATAAAACAACACAGGTTTTTAACATTTTTAACAAATGAACAGGCAAACATATAGCAGGGGAGGTTTGAGGGGGAAGGGAACAGGGGAGAGGGAAGGGTGGAATAATAAGGAAGAGGGAAACACAAGTATATGCAATCCTGTAAGTTACTTTTCTGTCTGTCTCTTAGGATAATTCGTGTTATGACAGATTAACATTAGTGCAACAATAGGTCAGTGATGGTGTTCATATGATATATCACCTTTTTGCACACGGGAGATGTTAAGAGAAGTGTTTATACCTCAGGAGGTTGGATACTGACAGATTAAAATAACCTTCCAAAATTTCCAAAAATTAAAATACTAAGCACATAACTCATAAGCACACAAATTGAGAGGATGTATCTTCTGCAGTATAACATACATGTGTGTTGTTCTCAGACAATAAAGTAAATTTCCCGGATAAACTATGTGGGGTCCAGGAGAGCAGGGGGGTCTGCAATAGAAGCTACTGAGGAAACTGCGGGTACATAGCAAGGGAAGTTAATAAATGTGCCGATACGTTTGGACATAGTATAGGCTAGGCGCTTATAATTAATATAGAGGCATGGGTTAAACTCACACTGGTGGTAGTAGCAGAATAAGGCCAAGCCCAGTGGTTGTCTCCCAGGAAGATATCTGAGCTGCGTGTTTAGGACATGGGGGCATATTATCATATAGCTATGACAAGCGTGCAGCACATGGAGACAGTATTATGAGCCTCGCATATTATGTTGTTACGTTGAGCATTACATCAGACATACATTCCCCTTTTACTATAAGCTGAAAAATGGCCCAGACCAAGATAGAAATAAAGATTCTACGTAGGATGCAAGACATGTCACTACGCCATGTTTAACTGGAAGTCATAAACAAACATTTGACCACATTTTATGCTCATTTAGGGAGGGCTACATATGGTTTGGCATATTGTCCAAATACAGAATGCAGTTGTTAATTAAAGTCCTGCAGCCCGCTGCAACCCAGAGGTGGTAGTTCAGCATAGTAGTACTCAGCATACATTCACTGCAGCATAAGAGTGAATCATGATATCCCCTTCTCAGTGAGATGGCAAAGTGAATAGACTATTGAACTATAACCCTCACATAAGCTAGAGTCTCATAGTAGATGAAATCAGAACAGAGTTTTTTTCCCAGCAAGAGACTCAAGGTTTGCAGCATGTAGAGTACGCTCATGCAAAATGGACGGGTCTGCACGAGTTACAGGCCATACCTTAGCCGACTCCACTTTTCGTACGGCCGTACCAGCAGCCGGGTTTGCCCAGTAGATACTGATCGTGCGTGTCCCAGTATTTGGTGCTGATGATCTGCTGACACATAAAAAAAGATTCCCCCCCTCATCACTGTTTTGCTAGCGGCTTTATAGGTTAGGTTCTCCCAGTTGCTTGGTCTCAAACCTGCGTCCGGATCTGTAGGGGATGTCAGGGAAGGCTCTAAGGGCAACAGCATATCTGGCTCTGGGTCCGGCTGTAACCCTATCTCGATATCTGATAGATGCAGGTAAGAGGAAGTCACTCCGGCCCTTAATGGTATTGTGGTCTCATTCGACCGAGGGAGGATTTGATCACTGGAGCTGCTACTGACCTCCCATACGGTGTGAGCAGAGTCGTTACTTATATTTTGTAGAGCAGAGCCCCCTTGATTGGTGTCGGGCTGCTTCAGCTGGAGAGGTTGATCCGCCGATTGTACCATTGCACACAAATCAGCGCACGTGGAAAGGAGCCGATCCAGGCGGGGTACAAATATGGTCCACAGCTCAGTTAAAATAGCGGTGGTGGCATTCGATCTAACAGTGGCGGCCCCATCCATCATGTCAGGGGGGTAAGCGGCAATAAGTAATATCTAACAAGTAGTAATAGAACTATGTACAGCGTGGTGGCGGACTCTGCCACACAGTGCCAGACGGCCTTTTCGGTCTTGAATTGCTTCACGGCAGCCAAGGGATGTTTTTCCTTGATCCAGTAGAGTTCCCGGGCACAAATATTGCCAAGGGAGATAAGGATGGCACAGTATATGGCCACTTTTTGCTATGAGCTGTATAGAGCCTTAGCAATCCGTGGCCATCTTAGAACGCCGCTCACCGGAAGTCGGAAAGTTACTTTTACTGTAATGGGAGCCAAAGTTGATTTTAAGATTGACACAGGAGCTGATATCACTGTAATGTCTTTTGCTGAATTTATGAAACTGCCTAGACAGCCCCAGCTGGCGAAGGTTACTACAAATGTTCATAGTCCTGGTGGCCGCATTGATTGTGTGGGGAAATTTCTTGCCAGCTGTGAGTACAAACAAAAAAAGTTCACCATGTGGGTGCATGTGATCCGAGGTCAGTGTGTTAACAGTTTATTGAGCAGAAAAGCAGCCTGTGACTTGGGCCTCGTGGCCAGAGTGAATGAGATCTCTGAAGATATGTTTGGCGAGTTGGGCCTACTGAGCTGCAAACCTGTCCGTATAGCACTTAAAAGTGACGCAGTCCCGTACAGTATTTCTACTCCTCGTAGAATTCCGTTCCCGCTCATGCCTCAAGTGGAGAAAGAGCTCATGCGCATGAAGTCTATGGGGGTTATTGAAGAGGTTGTTGAAGCAACTGATTGGTGTGCCCCCATTGTTCCTGTTGCAAAGAAAAATGGAAAGGTGCGCATCTGTGTGGACCTGAAAAGGTTGAATGAGGCAGTGAAGAGGGAGAGATTTGTGCTGCCGACATTGGAAGATATAGCCCCGAAGTTGGCTGGGGCGAAGTTCTTTTCCACATTAGACGCTTCTAGCGGCTTTTGGCAGATCCCCCTGGATCCAAAGTGCCGCAAACTGACTACCTTCATCACTCCGGTAGGTCGGTTCTGCTTCTGCAGACTTCCCTTTGGGATATCCTCCGCTCCTGAGATCTTTCAGAGGGAAATGAGTTCTCTCCTGAGTGGCCACGTGGGCACAGCAGTCGTCATGGACGACATTCTAGTGTATGGGTCTACAGTGGAAGAGCATGATCAGCGTTTGAGTTGTGTGCTGCAGGCTATCAAAGAGTCTGGGCTGAAGCTGAATAAAGAAAAATGTCATTTTAGGAAAACTGAATTATGCTACTTTGGGCATATCATCAACGGGGATGGCATCAAGCCGGACCCCGAGAAAATTCGGGCTATCGAACAGATGAAAAGCCCTTCGGATGTACATGAGCTGAGACAGATATTGGGCCTTGTAAATTACGTGGGCAAGTTTCTTCCAGATTTATCTACAGTTTTGCACCCTATCACAGAGTTGCTTAAGAAAGATGTTGCCTGGGTCTGGGGACCCTCACAAGAAAAAGCGTTCCTGCATGCTAAGTCCCTGCTGGGGTCTGCCCCAGTGCTGGGGTTCTACGACCCTTCAAAAAAGACTGTGGTTAGTGCTGATGCAAGCAGTTATGGGTTGGGGGCTGCACTCCTGCAGCTGAATGACAACAAACTACAGCCCATCGCCTACTGTTCCCGCACACTGACGGCTGCGGAGTCAAAATACGCTCAAATTGAGAAAGAGTGCCTGGCTGCAGTTTGGGCCTGTGAACGCTTTCAGCGTTATCTAGTGGGTTTGGAGAAATTTAGTCTGGAAACTGACCACAAACCGCTAGTCCCTCTTATCAATTCTTATGACATCGACAAAACACCCTTGAGATGCCAGAGACTTTTAATGAGACTACTCAGGTTCAATGTTCAGGCAGTGCATGTGCCGGGGAAGCAGCTGGTTGTGGCAGATACACTGTCTAGGCTCCCGCTGGCTGCTGCTGAAGAATCCTCCACAGAATCGGATGTAAAAGTGTATGTTGATTCAGTTCTGGCCTCTAAGTCCATTTCTTCAAGGAAACTGGAAGAGATAAAGAAAGAGACATATTTGGACACAGATCTGCAAGAAGTTATAAGGTACATAAGAGATGGCTGGCCCGAGATCCGGGCAGCCTGGATGTCTTTAAATGCTTACCAGCCAGAGAGGTCGCAGCTCACGGAGCTGGAGGGGTTGGTGCTGTTCCAAGACCGTATTGTAATTCCTGTCAGCATGAGGAAGGAGATGTTAAACAGGATTCACGATGGCCACTTAGGCATTACAAAGTGCAGAGAAAGAGTAGCTACAGCTGTGTGGTGGCCTGGGATCAGCTCCGACATTGCAAATCACGTGTCTAAATGTGCCTTTTGCCGGGAACGCCGGCCTACTCAGAGAAGGGAGCCCTTGATGTCTACTCCGCTGCCTGCGGGGCCGTGGCAGAAAATAGCTGCTGATTTGTGCGAACTGCACGGGAAAAAGTTTCTTGTTGTTATCGACTACTATTCCAGGTATTTGGAAATAGCACCCCTGAATGATATCACAAGTCAGGCCGTTATCATTCACCTGAAGAGCTTGTTCGCCCGCTGGGGCATTCCAATGGAGCTGGTGAGTGATAATGGCATGCAGTTCGCTTCTACAGAGTTCAGTGCTTTCAGCAGGGAATATGATTTTGTACATTCCACGTCAAGTCCACATTATCCGCAGGCCAACGGAATGGCTGAAAGGGCAGTTCAAACAACAAAATTCATTCTAAAGCAATCTGAACCGTACCTAGCCCTCTTGTCATACAGGGCGACGCCCATTCAAGCCACCGGGTTTAGCCCGGCACAGCTGATGCTAGGACGCCAGATTCGCACCACTTTACCCTCAGTGGGTGTCTTCAAGCCGCCTGGCCCTGTTCCTCGGGACGAAGTCCTTAGGAGGGATGAAGAGGCCAAAAAGGGTTATCGTTTCTTCTACGACAGGAGACATTCTGTCAGGCCTTTACAGGAACTGAAAGCGGGCCAAAGTGTCAGAATTAAACTGGATGATGAGAAGAAATGGAAGACGCCTGCTACGGTAGTGGGCCGCTCTCCAGAACCAAGGTCTTACACAGTCCTTACAGAGGGAGGGACGGTTACACGCCGTAACCGAAGACATCTTCAGCCTGTACCTGAGAGTCTGGAACCGGATACCTCAATACCACCGCCGGTGGGATCCCCTGTTCTAAGAGAGGTGCCTTCCCCTCAGCAAGATCATAGCGGGGATATATCTTTGCCTCCAGCAGACTCTTGTTCACTATCTTCTGTATCAGAGGACAGTTCATGCAAAGTTACATCAAGCGGAAGAGTGGTGAGGCTTCCGGCCCGATACAGGGACTGACTTTAGCTAGAACAGTGACCGGAAGTATGGGCAGAATAATCCCATGGTCACTGTGGACTAGGGTAGTCTACCCCGATGTCCAAGTCAGGATGTAATTTATTTGTTCATGTTTTCTAATCTATCTGTTTTTATAATGTTCTAAAACAAAATGTTGTTGTATACCCTGTTGGTGTACCTTGTTAGTTAATATATGCGAATGTATGCTTTGTCTTTGAAAAAGGGGAAGATGTGATGATAGCAGGATGTGATGTCACTAGCATGTGGGCGGGGCTTAGGTCCGGTGTCTGTGTCGCAGTTAGTTTAGTACAATCAACCTGTCTGGATGTGTATTGTTATGCTCTGTAATAAAATAGAGTTGTACCATCATTGCTGTGTCCTGCATATGTCCTGCATCTCATGACACATATAGCTGTTGGTACCAACCACTACAGAAATTTATTAAAATAGATGTTGTAAATCTTAAATTCAGTATATTTAAATTTAACTAATAGAGTGCAATATATATTTCTGAGTCAATATGAACATCTAGATCAGATCGGATTAGAGTAAAAACATAAAAATGATTAATAAAACAGATATATAGTCGTTATTAAGTGTCCTCAAAAGATATCTGCTATCTTAGTTCATGTATATATAGTTGTAAAAAACGGCTATTTTTTTACTTGCATTTTAGGCTTCCTTTGTAATATAAACAGGAAGTTCCAATAAGATCCACTGGTCTCCGTTAGGTTACTTGTTGTTTTAGTTCAAAATCACAGTGAGAAATGGTCTGATAGGATTTTTTCAACAATGTCAGCTTTTTTATAATAAGGTACCTTATGATTAAAAAATCCTGGGTCAGCGTTGAATCTCCTCACACGGTTAACCAGTTTATAGCACCGGTGAAGCAAAAGAAACTGTGGCAGATGCGTCTCAGATAGATCCAAGCACTGCTCCGGCGTATGTAGCCCCTGAGAAACTCCTCTGTCAATCCATGTACCGGTTCCGGTCACGCCCACCAATTGCGGGATGACAAGTTAGCAAACAGCGTGTGAATAATATTTTTAACATACAACAAACCAACCGGATCACTTGGGGTGTCTGTTTTTTTATGTGTACTTTTGTCTACCACCAGCGCATAGACTTTTAGCTGTTTGCTTCACTACATCTAAGTTACAATTGCACCTAACACTACCACTATAATTAAATTAATTCCCTAAATTAAATAAAATTATCTTAAGTACAAAAAAAAACAAACACTAAATTACAGAAAATAATAATCAAATTACAAGATTTTTAAACTAATTACACCTAAACTAATCCCCCTAACAAAATAAAAAAGCCCCCCCCCAAAATAAAAAAAAAAGTCCTACCCTACACTAAATTACAAATAGCCCTTAAAAGGGCCTTTTGCAGGGCATTGCCCCAAAGTAATCAGCTCTTTTACCTGTAAAAAAAATTACAACCCCCCCAACATTAAAACCCACCACCCACACAACCAACCCTACTCTAAACCCACCCAATCCCCCCTTAAAAAAAACCTAACACTAACCCCCTGAAGATCACCCTACCGGGAGACGTCTTCATCCAACCGGGCAGAAGTGGTCCTCCAGACGGGCAGAAGTCTTCATCCAAGCCGGGCAGAAGTGGTCCTCCAGACGGGCAGAAGTCTTCATCTAGACGGCATCTTCTATCTTCATCCATCCGGAACAGAGCGGGTCCATCTTCAAGACATCCGACGTGAAGCATCCTCTTCTTTCCACGGCTACGACTGAATAAAGGTTCCTTTAAATGACGTCATCCAAGATGGCGTCCCTTCAATTCCGATTGGCAGATAGAATAAATCAGCCAATCGGAATTAAGGTAGAAAAAATCATTTTGGCTGATGCAATCAGCCAATAGGATTGAGCTGGCATTCTATTGGCTGAATGGAAGTATTTAATAACTATTCTACCTAGTTAAAATAAATACAAACTTGCTTGTAAGATAAAAAATAAAGCCTAAGATAGATCCAATGTAACTATTAGTTATATTGTAGCTAGCTTATGGTTTATTTTATAGGTAAGTATTTAGTTTTAAATAGGAATAATTTAGTTAATGATAGGAATTTTATTTAGATTTATTTAAATTATATTTAAGTTAGGGGGGTGTTAGGGTTAGGGTTAGACTTAGATTTAGGGGTTAATAACTTTAATATAGTGGCGGCGACGTTGGGGGCGGCAGATTAGGGGTTAATAAATTTAGGTAGGTTACAGCGATGTTGGGGACGGCAGATTAGAGGTTAATAAAATGTAACTAATGTTTGCGAGGCGGGAGTGCGGCAGTTTAGGGGTTAATATATTTATTATAGTGGCGGCAATGTCCGGTTCTGCAGATTAGGGGTTAAAATATTTATTTTAATGTTTGCAGTGGGGGGGGGCCTCGGTTTAGGGGTTAATAGGTAGTTTATGGGTGTTAGTGTACTTTTTAGCACTTTAGTTAAGAGTTTTATGTACCATAAAACTAAAAAAAAACTACTGACTTTTAAATGCAGTACCAGTCTTGACAGGAGAGGGTTTACCATTCACTGGTAATACCGGCGCTATGCTAGTCCCATTGAAAAAAAGAGGATACACAATTGACGTAAGTGGATTTGCGGTATTTCCGAGTCTGGCCCAAAAAGTGAGCGGTACACCTGTACCTACAAGACTCGTAATTCCAGCGGGCGTTAAAAAGCAGCGTTGGGACCGGCCAACGATGCTTTTTAAGCCTAACGCAAGACTAGCCTTTTGTTATTTAAAGGACCACTCAATGCAGTAGAATTACATAATTACCAAGTACATAATAAAAAGACAATGATTTAATAACTACTCTGAATTTCAAATAAGCAGTAGATTTTTTTTTCTAACAGTTTTATTATTTCTCCCATTTTCCAGTCCCCTGTATCATGTGACAAACATCAGCTAGACTAGTATGCGTTTACCCTGTGAGTTTGTGCACATGCATCTTGTTCCCCAGAAAGTGTGCATATAAAAAGACTGCAAAATTTGATAATGGAAGTAAATTGGAAAGTGTCTTAAAACTGCTGCTCTGTCTGAATCATAAAAGTTTATTTTGACTTGAGTGTACCGTTAAAAGTATTTAAAAAGAATAGTCACTGTGTTGGTAAATTAGTCAATGCTCAAGGTTAAAGGGACACTGAACCCAAATTTTTTCTTTCATGATTCAGATAGAGCATGCGATTTTAAGCAACTTTCTAATTTACTCCTATTACCAATTTATCTTTGTTCTCTTGCTATCTTTATTTGAAAAAGAAGGAATCTAAGCTAAGGAGCCAGCAAATTTTTAGTTCAGGACCATGGACAGCACTTGTTAATTGCTGCTGTCCAATCAGCAAGGACAACCCAGTTTGTTCACCAAAAATGGGCCGGCATCTAAACTTACATTCTTGCTTTTCAAATAAACATACCAAGAGAATGAAGAAAATTTGATAATAGGAGTAAATTAGAAAGTTGCTTAAAATTGCAAGCTCTATCTGAATCACGAAAGACAAAATTTGGGTTCAGGGTCCCTTTAATCAAGGTTTAAATGTTATTGTACTTAATCTAAGTTTTTATCTCAAATCACATTTGAGGATGGCAACAGATTAACTTTCAATTGTTAAGCCCCAGAGCTTTTCTGCCAAACTTCACACTTCAGTGACTGCTTCAATCTTCAGTCACATGAGGAATTTAGCAAAGTCTTAACGATAATTGGTCCTGCTCATATTGTTTAATCATACTCTCAGGACAGAATATCTGATAGGCCTTTCTTAAAGCCTGGTAAGTAGGACAAAACAAAATTAAATGGGCTTCCGATATCTTTAGAGACACAATAGTCAAACTAATAATTTATGTATATTCTAACATTATTTAATTAAATCTGTTCAGTTATGGGAAAATAATGTCTTCTTGAACTTGGGCAATGATTAATGCTCACCGAACGTAACCAGGATTTCATCTTTAAACAGATTCAGTGTAGAATAGGTACTTATGCCCAGTCATAATATGTGGGTTAACAATTCCTTTAAACAAAAAAAGTTGTGACTGAGGTAAATAAGGCTGGCTTGGGTATTTAGAATGAGTAGATTATAATTGTTGTGTGTCTTGCATGAGAAATTGACTCATTTTGGAATTTTTTTGCAAATGAAAGAGCCAGAATTTGGTCACAGACTGGATTTGTGGAGTGAGAAAAGGAAAGAGTAAAGTATTTTCCCAAGGCAGCAGACATGGGGGCCTAATTATCATAGTGCGAGCGGACATGATCCAATATTGCAGGATCATGTCCGCTGCACATAAATAAATGCAGACAGCATGCGCTCTCGGGATTTATCATTGCACCAGCAGTTCTGGTATTCGATCGGGTTGATTTCTGTCCGCCACCTCAGAGAAGGCGGACAGGTTATGGAGCAGTGGTCTTTAGGAAACACGGGGCATCAAACTCTATACAGAGCTTGATAAATATGCCCCATGATGTGGGTTTGACAATAGATTTGTCAAGAATAATGGAGATATCTCGTGTTGGTGAATAGAAAAGGGAATCTGTAAAAGTTCAGTCTTTGATATGTAGCGAGAGGCCATCCAGGACGAGAAGCTATCTAGAGTCTAACATGATGTAAAAACAGATTTTGACAGCAGGAAAGAACCCAAAATTATATATAAGCATATTCCTTCAGTAGTGTAGGTGTAATTAATTCTAATGCTAATAAATTAGCATTATGTATATCACTGGAAACCTTTAATTCCCAAAGAGCATTCTTTCTTACCATCTCTATTGGAAAATGCAATCTACTCCTGAATCTATTACTCTACAACTTGAGACTATGGGCCCCTGTTCTTGTGCTGCATTTTTGTGAAAAAAACTAAATTTATGTTTACCTGATAAATTAATTTCTTTATTGAGGTGATGAGAGCCCACGAGTCCATTACTTCTGGGATTCAACTTCTGGCCACTAGGAGGAAGCAAAGATTCCCAAAACTCCAAGAGCATTCTATCCCTCCCACCTCACTGATAAGCCAATCTTACGTATAGCCAAGTAAAGGAGAAGCAGAATGGTAGGAAAGGACAGAACAGGGGAATGAGGTGCAAAACTAGAGGTGCTGCCAGAAAAAAATATCAAGTAAAATAAAAAGGGCTGGCCTAGTGGATTCTCACCATTTCGAAAGAAATTAGTTTATCAGGTAAGCATACAATTCTTTCGTAAGGTGTATTTTTGTGAAAAAACTAAATTTATGCTTACCTTAAAGGGACATAATACTCAAAAGAAGATATTTTAACTCACAGTTTCCTCAGCTCAGCAGAGTAAGATCTGTGTAAAAAAGTTATACTCAGTTACTGCCCAGCTGCAGGTAAAAAAAATATTTAAAAAATTAAGAAATGAACAGCAGCCAATCAGCATCAACAGTGCTGCGGTCATTAACTCTTTTACTGTGATCTCATGAGATTTCACTTAACTCTCATGAGATTTCATTGTAAACTTCCTTAAACTGAATAGGGAAATAAGATGAGCGTGCACGTAAGCTCGCTCCTTCCACTGTCTTCTTGCTGCTTAGAAGTCCTTTACAATGGGATTTGGCTACTGAGGAATTTTTGAGGTAAAATATCTTTCTTTTTTATATAGAGATGTTCAGGCGATATTTTCTAGTCAGCTTTTTACAGATATTCTACATCACTTTCAAGTGTTTAAACATTTGGGTATTATGGCTCTTTAAAACCTAGGCGCCTGACCGGACGGAGGCAAAAGGTATCACAAAGAAATAACGATAAAAGCTAGATATTTTAATCACAATTAATAATAACAAACAAACTCATGGATCCATGTAAACACAGCAATAAAAACCACAGAATAACTAAAAACTGTGGAGCAGTTAACTAAAACAAATGATTAACTCTGAAATAAAATGAAAATAATCTAAAACGTTCTAAAATCTTGAGTCTTGAGAAAGGCCTAGTAAAGGACGAAACGCATAGACACATCACTGGTGAGCCTGGTTTCATATATTCTTTTATCTGTTGAAACTTGTTGCACTATATTTATTTCTTTCCACAGGAGAATATCGTAATTTCGCCAAAATACCCTAGAGGTACACCTGTCTTTTCACCCACTACTTTCTAGACACTTGTTCATCACTCACCTTTCACGGATTTATCATCAGGAAGAGTCTGGTTTCTACCTGGCCTCATTCTGGGCAACTCCTCAATTTCTTCACAGTTTTTTTCACTGTTTACACTATTTTTCAAATTTTTTCTTTTTTCATTGTTCATTTTTTATTTTTATTTCAATTTTCAATTTTTATTTTTATTTTTTTCACATTTTTCATATTTTCATTTATTATCACTTTTTTCATATATTTTTTCCACATTTTTATTTTCCACACATTTTTACATTTTTGGATATAGTGACTAGTTGGATTACATTTGGATCATCACCTACACTTCAACATCTTCACTAACCCATTGGGACAGAGTGACTCTTATCATCATTATTATTATTATTTTGGGACTTCACTCTATATGAACTGTTCCTGTATAGGAATACTCACAGGAGATTAGTTGTCTAATGCCATTCATGTATCTCAGATATTATAGAAGATTTTAGAACGTTTTAGATTATTTTCATTTTATTTCAGAGTTTATCATTTGTTTTAGTTAACTGCTCCACAGTTTTGAGTTATTCTGTGTTTACTATGAAATCTCATGAGAGTTAAGTCAAATCTCATGAGATCACAGTAAGAGTTCATGACCTCAGCACTGCTGATGCTGATTGGCTGCTGTTCATTTCTTCATTTTTTTTTTTTTTACCTGCAGCTGTGAGCAGGTGAAGTATAACTTTTTACACAGAACTTACTCTGCTGAGCGGAGGAGTTTGTGAGGTAAAATATCTTCATTTTTTACATAGAGATGCTCAGGTGATATTTTCCTGTCAGGTTTTTATAGTTATACTGCATCAGTTTCAAGTGATTTAGCATATGAGTATTATGTCCCTTTAAGTAAGACTGGCCTATCCTCCTAGTAGCCAGGTGTTGAATTCCAGCAGTAATGGACTTGTGGACTCTCACCACCTTACCTTCATTTTCTTGTTATCCTTTGTTAAAAATCAGGAAGGTAAGCTCATGAGTGTGCATGTGTCTGTAGCACTATATGGCAGCAGTTTTGCAACAATTAAACATTAGCAAGAGCATAAGATGGCAGCACTATTCCTGTAATGTAGTGCCTCAGGCATTTGCACACTACCTACCTAGGTATCTCTTCAACAAATATATAAAAAATTATAAAAAATATTTGTTGTTGTTTTCTTAATATCCTTTTCTGGTGTAGTCTGTATATCTAGTTTGTTTCTTTACAGCATAGGCTACTTCTCTGGAGAACCAAACTGTTTTACCTTTCCTTAACAAAGATAACTAGTGCAGTATACAGTAGCATCTTCATAAATTCCTGCTGTACTTCTGTACTGTATTTAAAAGGATGACTAAAGTATTTCCACAGGTAAGAAAAAAACAAAAACATAATTTATGTAAGAACTTACCTGATAAAGTCATTTATTTTATAGTGGCAAGAGTCCATGAGCTAGTGACGTATGGGATATACATTCCTACCAGGAGGGGGTAAAGTTTCCCAAACCTCCCACCTCACTCAAACCTCAGTTTAAGGAATAGCCAAGTAGTGAGGTGTAAAAAAGGAGTAAAAAGCATACAAAAAGAGGAACTAGAAAAAATAATGTGCGTTATACAAAAAAATCAAAACCACAAAAAAATAGGGTGGGTCTCATGGACTCTTGCCACTATGAAATAAATTAATTTATCAGGTAAGTTCGTACATAAATTATGTTTAGTTTCATGTGTGTGGCAAAAGTCCATGAGCTAGTGACGTATGGGATATAATACCCAAGATGTGGAAGTCCATGAGTCTAGAGAGGGGAGGATAAAATAAAAAAAAAAACTATTTTCGCTGAGAAATTAAATCCAAATAATAATTAAGTTTTCTTAAAAATTGAAAAAAACTCAAATCATAGGCACTAGAATCAAACAGACAGCTGCCTGAAGAACCTTTCTACCAAAGGCTGCTTTGGAAGAAGCAAACACATCAAAATGGCAAAATTTAGTAAATGTATGCAAAGAAGACCAAGTTGCTGCTTTGCAAATTTGATCAACTGAAGCTTCATTCTTGAAAGCCCAAGAAGTGGCAACTGATCTAGTAAAATGAGCTGTAATTCTCTGAGGCAGAGACTGTCCCACCTCCAAATAAGCTTTGTGAATCAAAAGTTTTAACCAAGATGCCAAAGAAATGGCAGAGGCTTTCTGACCTTTCCTGGAACCAGAAAAAAATAGACTAGAAGTCTTTCTGAAATCTTTAGTAGCCTCAACATAATATTTCAAAGCTCTTACCACATCCAAAGAATGTAAAGACCTTTCAAGAGTATTCTTATGATTGGGACACAAGGAAGGAACAACAATTTGCCTATTAATGTTGTTAGAATTCACAACTTTAGGCAAAAATTTAAGCCCACAAAACAGCTTTATCTTGATGGAAAATCAGATAAGGAGACTCACAAGAGAGAGCAGACAATTCAGAAACTCTTCTAGCAAAAGAGATGGCCAAAAGAAATAACACTTTCCAAGAAAGTAATTTAATATCCAGAGATGCATTGGCTCAAAAGGAGGGACCTATAAAATCTTCAATACCAAATTGAGACTCCAAGGAGGAGAAATAGATTTAATAACAGGTTTGATATGAATCAAAGCTTGAACAAAACAGTGAATATCAGGAAGCTTAGCAATCTTTCTATGAAATAAGACAGAAAGAGCAGAGATTTGTCCTTTCAAAGTATTTGCAGACAAACCTTTATCCAAACCATCTTGAAGAAACGGTAAAATCCTAGAAATTCTAAAAGAATGCCAAGAATAATCATGAGTGGAACAACATAAAATATAGGTTTTCCAAATCTGATAATAAATCTTCCTTGAAAAAGACTTACGAGCCTGCGCTAATTAGTGCTAATCACTAAGTCAGAGACACCTCTATGACTAAGCACTAAGCGTTCAATTTCCATGTCTTCAAATTTAGAGATTTGAGATGAGATCTTAATGGAAAAACGGCGCTTGAGACAGAAGGTCTGGCCTTAAAGGAAGTGGCCAAGGCTGGCAACTGGACATCCGGACAAGATCTGTATACCAAAACCTATGAGCCATGCTGGTGCTATCAGAAACACATATGATTGTTCCATTATGATCTTGGAGATCATCCTTGGAAGAAGAACCAGAGTTGGAAAAATGTAAGCAGGTTGGTAAAACCAAGGAACTGCTAAAGCATCCACCATCCCCGTCTGAGGATCAATGGACCTGGAAAGGTATCTGGGAAGCTTCATGTTAAGAAGAGAGGCCATCAAATCTATTTCTGGAAGACCCCATATCTGTACAAGATGAAAAAAACACATCTGGATGGAGAGACCACTCCCCCGGATGGAAAGTCTGACAGCTGAGATAAATTGCTTCCCAATTGTCTACACCTGGGATATGAATCACAGAAATTTGACAAGAGTTGTATTCCACCAAGAAAGTATCCAAGATACATCTTTCATTGCTGAAGGACTGTGAGTCCCTCCCTGATGACAGACATTTGCCACTGTTGTGATATTGTCTGTCTGAAAACGAATGAAAAGTTATCTCTTTAAGTGGCCAAGCCTGAAGAGCTCTGAAAATAGCACAGAGTCCTAAAATATTGATTGGTAACTTTGCCTCTTGAGGATTCCAAACCCCTTGTGCTGTCAGAGACCCTCAGACAGCTCCCTAACCTGTAAGACTTGCATCCGTTGAGATCACAATCCAGGAAGGACGAACAAAGGAGGCCCCCTTATCAATAAGGTGATGGTTTAACCACCAAGTCAGAGAAAGTTGAGTTTTGGGATTTATGTATATCAACTGTGATATCTGAGTATAATCCCTGCACCATTGGTTCAACATGCAAAGCTGTAGAGGTCACATATGAAAATGAGCAAAGGGAATTGCATCCGATGCTGCAGTCATGGGACCTAAAACTTCCATGCACATAGCCTCTGTAGGGAATGATCGAGACTGAAGGTTTAGACAAGCTAACACCAAGCTCATTCGTCTCTTGTCTGTTAGAGAAAGGGTCATGGACACTGAATCTATCTGGAAACCTAAAACGGTGACCCTTGTCTGAGGAATCAAGAAATTATTTTGTAAATTGATCCTCCAACCATGTCTTTGAAGAAAACACACTAGTTATTTTGTGTGAGATTCTGCTAAATGAAAAGATTGAGCTAGTACCAAGATATCGTCCAAATATGGAAACACTGTAATACACTGCTCTCTGATTACAGATAGAAGGGCACTGAGAACCTTTGAGAAAATTATTGGAGCTGTTGCTAGGCCAAACGGAATAGCGACAAATTGGTAATGCTTGTCTAGAAAAGAGAATCTCAGAAACCGATAGTGGTCTGGATTAATCGGAATATGAAGCTAAGTGTCCTGTAAGTCTATTTTGGACATGAAATGACCTTGCTGAACAAAAGGCAGAATAGTCCTTATAGTCATCATCTTGAAAGTTGGGACTCTTACAAAATTATTTAAAATTTGAATAAAACCCCAAACCCTGTTCCTGCTGAGGAACCCAGGACAATCATCCATGAAAGCTCTAGGTCTGAAACACACTTCTGAAAAGCCTGAGCATTCACAGGGTTTGTTGGAACTTGAGAAAGAAAAAATATTACCATGGGAGGTCTTATTCTGAAACCTATTCTATACCCTTGAGAAACAATATTCTGAATCCACTGATTTTGAACAGAATCTGTCCAAATGTCTTGAAATAATTTCTAACTGCCCCCCCCCCCCCCCCCCGCCAGTTGAACTGATTTGAGGGCCACACCTTCATCCAGTCTTAGGGGCTGGATTTAGTTTCTTATAAGGCTTGGATTTATTCCAATTCGGAGATGGTCTCCAGTTGGAGCCAGAGACCTTAGGGGAAGAAGAGGTTTTTTGTTCTATATTCTGATGAAAGGAACGGAAATGATTTGGAGCTTTAAACTTACCCTTAGATTTCTTATCTTGGGGCAGAAAAACTCCCTTTCCCCCAGTGATAGTGGCGATAATATAATCCAATTGAGGACCAAATACATTATTACCCTGAAATGATAGAGATAGTAATCTAGATTTAGACACCATGTCAGCATTCCACGATTGAAGCCATAAATAGCTAAAAACATAGATTTAATATCAATCTTAATTACATCAAATATAGCATCACAAATGAAATGATTAGCATGTTGAAGTAAAAGAACAATGCTAGAAAGTTCAGGATCTGATAACTGCTGTGCTAAGCTGTCTAACCAGAAGCAGCAGCAACATCAGCCATATAAATAGCAGGTCTAAGAACATAGCCAGTATGTAAATAAGCTCTTCTAAGATAAGATTTAAACTTCCTATCTAAAGGATCCTTAAAAGAAGTACTATCTACCATAGGAATAGTAGTACGTTTGGTAAGAATGGAAATAGCCCCATCAACCTTAGAGACTTTTTCCTAAATCTCTAAATTGGAAACAAGTAAAGGATACAGCTTCTAAACCTAGAAGAAGGGTTAAAAGAAGTACCAGGCTTAGACCATTCTTTAGTAATCATATTAGAGATAGCATCTGGAATAGGAAAAACTTTAGGAGTAACCTCAGAAGTTTTAAAAACAGAATTTAAACGATTACTAGCTTTGTTAGCAAGAGGACTAGACTCCTCAATACACAAAGTAAACAATACTTCCTTTACTAAAGAACAAATATATTCAATCTTAAAAAGAAAAGAAGATTTGTCAATTTCAGTCTCTGATGCAGGATCCTCTGAGCCAGAGAGATCCTCATCAGCAGAGGATACTTCAGTATGTTGTAGGTCAATAAAAATTTCATCAGATTTATGAGAAGTTTTAAAAGACATTTTACGTTTATTTGAAGGCAGAATAGCAGCCATAGCCTTCTCTATAGCTGCAGCAATATAATTCTTATCTGCAGGAATATCATGCACTGTGAAGGAATAACAGTAGATGTATTTGTACTTATAGAAACATTATTAGCATGCAATAATTTGTCATGACAAACTCCACATAACTGAGTTAATGAAATAAGATCAACTTGTTTACAACAAATACACTTAGCTTTGGTAGAATTGTGTTCAGACAGCATAGTTCCTACAGTAACATCAGAGGCAGGATCAGTTTGAGACATTTTGCAAAATGTAACAAAAGAGAAAAAATAACATTTAAACAAAATATCCAAAATATTTCCTCAAATAGCAGTTTCAGGAATGGGAAGAAATGCTTATGTTAAAATTATTATACATAAAGTAAAAACAAAAAGCAAGCATCATAGCTCTCTATAATATAAAGAGAGCAACAAGCATTAAAGGGAGAGGGTTAACATAACAAATTTTGGCGCCAAGTATGACGCAAAAAAAAGATGATGCAAATGCAAAAGAAAAAAACTTTTGGCGCCAAAACTAACACAATGAAATGACGCAACGCATTATTTTGCATCAACAAAGATGCAAGAAAAGACACTACTTGCGTCACAACAGGCGCAACTTCGCGCCAAAAATATTCGCACCAAAAATGACGCAATAAAAAAGTAACATTTTGCGTCATTGGAAGCCTAGTTTGCCCACGAAGATTTAGAAAAAACAGACTCCAAGTTACAACTAACTGGAACCACAGGTAAGAAAAAAATACCTAGATTCTCCCATAAACATAATCTCCATACTGAAACTTCAGTCCGCTTATCTGACCTTCAGAAAATCCTAACTTTTATGTCTTTATGTTGGTATATTTGTAAAGTGCTTTGAGTCTCACAGGGAGAAAAACTATATATAAATCGCAAATTATTATTATTATTATAAACTGCAAAGGGAAATACACAGTCCTGACTCATGGCAAATATATGCAATATATATTAAAAAATGTATAATATAAAGTGCCAAATATAGCTAAGAGTATCTTAACCATCCCCATATAGCAGACCACCAAACCAGTACTGAAACATATCAGCAGAGGTAATGGTAGAGGAGTATAATGTCGATTTGTAAAGGGAGGCAGCAGATGAATCCCTGCAACAGATTTACAGAGAGCCCTAGAATAGATTTCCCATAGGTGAAAACATGGTATCAATAGGTAAATACTCCCTTCACATCCCACAGACAAACACTGAACTTTGAGAGGAATTGGGCTTCAAAATGCTTAGAAGCGCCTTTCACAGAAGAAATCTGTGAAAGGAGGCAAAGTTTGTAAAACTGAGGTATGAGTGAGGTGGGAGGTGTATTTATAGGCATTTTAAGGTTTGGGAGACTTTGCCCCCTCCTGGTAGGAATGTATATCCCATACGTCACTAGCTCATGGACTCTTGCCACTTACATGAAAGAAATTATCCTTTCTAAAATGTAAAAGTCAGGTAGCCCTCAGTTTACGCCGGGGTTAGGTTCCAGAAGGAATGGTTCTAAATCGAAACCATTGTAAATTGAAACCCAGTTTATAATGTAAGTCAATGGGAAGTGAGGGAGATAGGTTCCAGGTCCCTCTCAAAATTGTCATAAGTAACACCTAATATATTATTTTTAAAGCTTTGAAATGAAAACTTTAAATGCTAAACAGCATTATAAACCTAATAAAATAATCACAAAACACAGAATATATAATTAAACTAAGTTAAATGAACAAAAGCATTTGCTAAACAGCATTATAAACCTAATAAAATAATCACACAACACAGACTTTACTTGCATTTTTCTGCAAACAGTTCTTTCTATGCATTCCAATCTGGACTGATTTATAGACAGGAAGATCTTGTTCCTTTGAAATCTGCTCGATAGCTCAGGTCTGGTTAAACTGATTAATTTCAGCTTGCTTGGCTTTGCTGCAACACAAGCGGACAGCTCCACCTACTGGCTATTTTAATAAATGCACTGCTTCTCAATGCTTTTCAACAGCAGTCACATGACTGGAAAAAAAGGTTGTTATTCTGAAACGGTGTAAATTGAACCGTTGTAAAACGAGGGCAACCTGTATTGTTTTAGAATAATTGCTCAGACACATTACCTGATATTAAACAATACCCACTTACAGTCACTGGTTGCTAAGCTCTAACCCACGAAACATATGGTTGCAAGTCACTGTTGTATTAATATAATATATCCTTAACAATTGGCTTCTTAAAGGGGCATGAAACATTTAAATATTTTTTTTATCTTTTCATATGTGAAAGGGCACTATTTAAAAATAATATTTTTTTTCCATGGAGAAGAAAATGTTCAACCTTTTTTAACGCCGTTAGGAAATTGTATTCTGTCCGAATTTTGCTGGGCTTTAGCGCCAAAGGAAGGAATACAACATCCTAATCATTTGGTTTTCCTGAAGCCACTGGTACTTCCCTGATGGGATCGCGGTCTGGAGGGCGTGCTTTGCATCATAGAGATGCCTCCCGGACGCAATCCCATCATTGAAATCTCGTGATCACGTGCACGATCGCAAGATCTCAATTTGTTTACAATGTAGACACGTTAACCCCCAACACAAAAGGATTATAGCTGGTTGTTTTGGTTTTCCAACTAACATAAAGTGCATTTTTGTGCACTACTGGTCCTTGGAACAGAAACTTACTGAGTGGTAAGCAAATCTCTCACAGCTTTATTGGTGGACAGTGACATGCCTCACAAAAATAAAAACAAGAGTTTTTCTCTCAGTGCTGGAGCACACTTTTAAAAACCACTAATACGTTTTAAAATGACCATTATTAAATGAGAAAAAGAATAACTTTCAGTTTAACAAACTGCTCAAGTGGTTCCTTTACCAATTATTTGTGGTAATTATTATACATTGCATGGTGTATAGTTCTACTTGTATTGGGTAACACATATTCTGTTCATATTATTCAGTGTATTCCTTTACAGATTAAAAAAAAATGGGTTAATATTGGCACGCTTTTTAGGCAGGTGGGTTTATTATTACTAACTTCCTCATCTAGTTTAAATTACTTGTAGTGCAGAGTTTAAATTACTTTATCTCAGTTACTAAACCATCCAAGAACAAGCCACTCTTCTTAAATAACCATCATCTTGCCAAACAGAACTGTAAAATAGCTAATAAAATAAAATCTTCTCTCATTAAACCACTTATCTCACCACATGTTAAATTCTATAACTGCATTCTTTCTACTTCTTGCCCATACACAGGTAAAACAGTAAAAAAAATATATAGGATTCCGTGCTCTAAATCAGGGGTTATCAACCTTGGGCACCCAGATGTTTTGGAACTACATTTCCCATGATGCTCAGACAGCCTAAAGAGTGTCTCAGCATCATGGGTAATGTAATTTCAAAACATCTGGGGGCCCAAGGTTGATGACCCCTGCTTTAAATGATTCCCTAATTTTTTTGGAAGTGTAGCAACACCATTTCTAGGCATGTGCATTTGTGGCATTTGGAAGGATGCAAATCCAGATCTTTGTGTGTTGTACTTTCACAAAAATAAATCCGGCTCTGAAAATTGCCAAATGCCGCTTGTGGCCACCATCGTCCACATTCAGTTTCTTCTCAATGTCATGAAAGCACATTTATAATAAGATCTTATCCCTTTTAAGGTAGTGGCCCCTGTAACCCACCTAATATTAAAGTAAAGGTAAATGCTAGCGTTTTTTAAATGCTAGGATTTGCCATCACTTTAATCAGTTTTTAACTGCTTTCACCTAAATTCTTTCAAATCAGTTACATGTGTATTATGAGTATCTTCACGTTTAAGTTTGCAATCCTGTATCTTGATCCTTTTTTTTTGGTATTTAACCCCTTAATGACCACAGCACTTTTCCATTTTCTGACCGTTTGGGACCAAGGCTATTTTTACATTTCTGCAGTGTTTGTGTTTAGCTGTAATTTTACTCTTACTCATTTACTGTACCCACACATATTATATACCGTTTTTCTCGCCATTAAATGGGCTTTCTAAAGATACCATTATTTTCATCATATCTTATAATTTACTATAAAAAAAATATAAAATATGAGGAAAAAATGGAAAAAAACACACTTTTTCTAACTTTGACCCCCAAAATCTGTTACACATCTACAACCACCAAAAAACACCCATGCTAAATAGTTTCCAAATTTTGTCCTGAGTTTAGAAATACCCAATGTTTACATGTTCTTTGCTTTTTTTTGCAAGTTATAGGGCAATAAATACAAGAAGCACTTTGCTATTTCCAAACCACTTTTTTTCAAACTTAGCGCTAGTTACATTGGAACACTGATATCTTCCAGGAATCCCTGAATATCCCTTGACATGTATATATTTTTTTTTAGAAAACATCCCAAAGTATTGATCTAGGCCCATTTTGGTATATTTCATGCCACCATTTCACCGCCAAATGCGATCAAATAAAAAAAATTGTTCACTTTTTCACACATTTTGTTACAAACTTTAGGTTTCTCACTGAATTTATTTACAAACAGCTCGTGCAATTATGGCATAAATGGTTGTAAATGCTTCTCTGGAATCCCCTTTTTTCATAAATAGCAGACATATATGGATTTGGTGTTGCTTTTTGGTAATTAGAAGGCCGCTAAATGCCACTGCGCACCACACGTGTATTATTCCCAGCAATGAAGGGGTTAATTAGGGAACATGTAGGGAGCTTGTAGGGTTAATTTTAGCTTTATTGTAGTGTAGTAGACAACCCTAAGTATTGATCTAGGCCCATTTTGGTATATTTCATGCCACCATTTCAACGCCAAATGCGATTAAATAAAAAAAAAAGTAAAATTTTTCACAATTTTAGGTTTCTCACTGAAATCATTTACAAACAGCTTGTGCAATTATGGCACAAATGGTTGTAAATGCTTCTCTGGGATCCCCTTTGTTGAGAAATAGCAGACATACATGGCTTTGGTGTTGCTTTTTGGTAATTAGAAGGCCGCTAAATGCCGCTGCGCATCACACGTGTATTATGGCTAGCAGTGAAGGGGTTAATTAGGTAGCATGTAGGGAGCTTGTAGGGTTAATTTTAGCTTTAGTGTAGAGATCAGCCTCCCACCTGACACATTACACCCCCTGATCCCTCCCAAACAGCTCTCTTCCCTCCCCCACCCCACAATTGTCCCCGCCATGTTAAGTACTGGCAGAAAGTCTGCCAGTACTAAAAAAAAAAGCTATCCTTGATAAAAAATTTATTTAAAAAAGGCATATTTACATATGCTGCTCTGGAGGATCCCCCTTAGCCCCCAAACTCCCTGATACCCCTCAAACAGCTCTTTACCCATCCCCCTCTAACTTATTAGTAGCCATCTTTGGTACTGGCAGCTGTCTGCCAGTACCCAGTTTATAGTAAAACATGTTTTTATTATTTTTTTTAAATAATTTTCTGTAGTGTAGCTTGCCCCCCCCAAAAGACCAACCCACCAACCCACCACCCCTCCCAGATCTCTTGGATCGACATATATTTAAATATATTTGGCAATCACTGCCACTTTTCTCCCATCATTTTTCTGTAGTGTAGCGGTTCCCACCCGCTTCCTACCCGCGCGCGCCCCCGGCGTTCCCGCCCACGATCCCGCCCCCCTCCACATCATACGGCCCATCGATGGCCGCCCACCCGCCTCCCAGACTGGCTCCCACCCACCAACGAAACCGGCCATCGATGTCCGGTACAGAGAGGGCCACAGTGTGGCTCTCTCTGCATCGGATGGCCAAGGGGGGTTATTGCAGGATGCCTCGATGTTGAGGCATCACTGCAATAACCGGAAAGCAGCTGGAAGCTAGCAGGATCGCTTCCAGCTGCTTTCCAGACCAAGGACGTACGCCACACGTCCTCTGTCATTAACTGTATTTTTTTTGAGGACGTGTGGCGTACGTCCTTGGTCGTTAAGGGGTTAAATAACAGTAGATATGATTTATATGTTACTGCTTCAGGATGATCAGCAATACTTCTCAGCACAGGTGGATTTAGCAAGAGCCGAAAATGCTGAGACGTTTAAAGGCAAAAGTTTGGAAGAAGATTTGGGTATCATTAGCATAGAGGTGGTACTGAACTCAAAAGAACTTTTGAGTTTCCAAAGTGAAGATATGTTAACTGGGGTACCCTGAGTGGTACCAGCAAAAGGGAAGCTATACTAAGAAATATGATTAATTCCATAAAACAGTAGGAAAAGTATGGAGATTTGAGAATATTAAAGGGCCACTAAAGACAAAATTAAACTTTCAGATTTACTCCCAGTATTTTTAAATGCACATTTATTTCATAAAATGATGATGGTCCACAGTCCTCCATAACATATGGGATTTATTTCCCGACACTCATCAAGAGGTCAAGAACACATATCAGAGCTTTTAAACCCTCCAACCCCCCCATCTCTCTCTTAGTTTTGTTCTTGGCCTTATAGGAGTTGGTTGAGAATAGAGGTTATTCCAGCTACTTGCTTATGGATTAAAAATTGGAAGCTCAGACCTAAGTGAGATCCTGAGTCCCTGAGGAGTATCATTTACAAAGAAGACGGAAAAGACTCTTCACAGCAGCTGAATGATACAGGGACACATTTCTGTAGCAGGATTTCAGCCAAATCTACCCCCAGGCATCACAGACACTGATTCCTTAGCCTCCCCTGAGGGAGACAAAAGGTATTCCCTACTGCAATCCTCTGCGATACTCAATATCTGCACTGGATGGGCTCTCTACTGGATACTGTTGTAGCTATATTGACATGGCTGGTAAGCCAGTGGGTGCTGCATAAGGTAAGTGACTTTACACAGCACACAGCCCAAAGGCTATTTGTAGGTACTTTGACACAAGTGCAGCATAGCCAGGGGACTTAACCTGCTCTCCTCATGACAGCATTTTTTATCCTTTTCAGGTCCCTACCTGTCATATCATGCTCAGGGTCATATTCAAGGAAGCCTGTCACCCTTTACAGTCCTCTGGTATCTCTGGGAATACTTTTGAGAGCACTTTTTATAATTTGGTGTATAGCCCTTTAACCCTTTCGTGACAGGGTTAAAGTGCCTACATCGGAACACCTGTTCCGATGTAGACAAATTGAAACTACGCAATTGTGCATACGATCGCGAGATTTCAATTATTGGATCGCATCTGGGGGGCGTCCCTACAACCCTAGGAACGCCCTCCAGACCGCGATCAAGTCCTAGAAGCACAGAAGGCTTCAGGACAGCCGTTAGCTATGACGTTCTATTCCGTCATAACGGCTCTAAAGCCCAGTGTAATTATGACGGAATAGAACGGCATAACGGCATTAAAAGGTTAAGAAAATTGCTCTCTGCTTAGTGCAGTGAGCAGTTCAGTAGAGGAGGCTCCAGTTAGGCAAGGGAACAGTTTTTAATTAATTTAGGAAATGTTTTATGCTTGGTGCACTATTCTTTACTAAAAGATCTAAAAGTGTTTTATGTTTTTTTTTTATTTACTGCAGCACCTGCTTTTCACCTGCTCCGCTCCCTCACTGTTCCCAGGCTTTCTCCTCCGTATGGAGTCTCAACAGCTAGAAATTGTAGTTTTGGAGTTTGGGCCAGAATCCATTATTTATTTCAGTACCTGCCAGTCCCGGGAAGAGTGTGAGTACCCATCAGGAGCTGCCAGGGGGTACGTGAGTAAAAACTGGAACAAAATGTCTCTGTCCCCACTGATATCTATAGAGGAGTTTCTAATATTGCTCTGTCTACATATATATATGTTTATCTTGCATATATGTTCCAGTATGCCAGGTCACTCAAATCTGTGAGAATGGTATAGCTCAGGTTTTGCATACATACCAGTCTCAACCGTCCACTTTCCAGAGGGTATTTTCCCTGTACTTGTTACTCAGGGGAAAATTTCTGTTTTTACTCTTGAAGCCAAAAATAATGTACAAAATAGGGACAGTTTGTTTAGCGTCTTTCCCAAACTAATGGCTAGATTTAGAGTTTTGCGGCCAAAGGGGTGAGTTAGCTACGCATGTTTTTTTTCCCCCGCACCTTTTAAACAACGCTGGTATTGAGAGTTCTCTGAAGGGCTGCTTTAGGCTCCAAAAAGGGAGCGTAGAGGCATATTTACCGCCACTTCAACTCTCAATACCAGCGTTGCTTACGGTAGCGGCTAGCTGGAAAAATGTGCTTGTGCACGAGTCCCCCATAGGAAACAATCGGGCAGTTTGGGCTGAAAAGAAAAATAAAAGCAGCGTTAAGCTCCCAACGCAGCCCCATTGTTTCCTAAGGGGAAACACTTTCTAAGTCTGCACCTAACACCCTAACATGTACCCCGAGTCTAAACACCCCTAACCTTACACTTATTAACCCCTAATCTGCCGCCCCCATTATCGCTGACCCCTGCATTATATTAATTAAGACTTTTCTGTTCAGGGAAGCCTACCACCCAACTCAATAATAAATTAATTTCACCTACCTAACATTTCCCTCATCTAACTCTGTATTAACATCCTTCTCAATCTTGCAGTCCTCACCTCCTGTTTCTCAACCTCCTACCCTTCTAGATTGTAAGTTCCCACAGGAATAGGGCCCTCAATTCCTCCTGTATGTGTTTGTAAATTTTGTCCTGTATCTTACAAGTCTTGTATTGTTTTATTTTATTTTATATGGGCAGAAGAGGACATCCGGACCGGCAAACATCTTCATCCAAGCGGCATCTTCTATCTTCATCCATCCGACGAGGAGCGGCTCCATCTTCAAGACCTCCGGCGCGGAACATCCTCTTCTACCGACGAATGAAGGTTCCTTTAAGTGACGTAATCCAAGATGGCGACCCTCGAATTCCAATTGGCTGATAGGATTCTATCAGCCAGCCAATCGGAATTAAGGTAGGAAAAATCTGATTGGCTGATTAAATCAGCCAATCAGATTCAAGTTCAATCGGATTGGCTGATCCAATCAGCCAATCAGATTAAGCTTGCATTCTATTGGCTGATCGGAACAGCCAATAGAATGCGAGCTCAATCTGATTGGCTAATTGAATCAGCCAATCCGATTGAACTTGAATCTGATTGGCTGATTTAATCAGCCAATCATATTTTTCCTACCTTAATTCCGATTGGCTGATAGAATCCTATCAGCCAATTGGAATTCGAGGGACGCCATCTTGGATGACGTCACTTAAAGGAACCTTCATTCGTCGGTAGAAGAGGATGTTCCACGCCAGAGGTCTTGAAGATGGAGCCGCTCCTCGTCGGATGGATGAAGATAGAAGATGCCGCTTGGATGAAGATGTTTGCCGGTCCTGATGTCCTCTTCTGCCCGGATAGGATGAAGACTTCAGCCGCTCCGGATGTCTTCTTTTGGTCCATCGCTGCTCGGCTGAGTGAAGACGACTCAAGGTAGGGAGATCTTCAGGGGGGTAGTGTTAGGTTTATTTAATGGGGGTTTGGGTTAGAGTAGGGGTATGTGGGTGGTGGGTTGTAATGTTGGGGGGTGGTATTGTGTTTTTTTTACAGGCAAAAGAGCTGATTTCTTTGGGGCATGCCCCGCAAAAAGCCCTTTTAAGGGCTGGTAAGGTAATAGAGCTGTTAACTATTTTAATTTAGATTAGGGAATTTTTTATTTTGGGGGGCTTTGTTATTTTATTAGGGGGCTTAGAGTAGGTGTAATTAGCTTAAAATTCTTGTAATCTTTTTAGATTTTTTGTAATTTAGTATAGTTTATTTAATTGTAGGTAATTGTATGTAATTGATTTAATTTATTTATTGATAGTGTAGTGTTAGGTTAGGATTTATTTAACAGGTAATTTTGTAATTATTTTAACTAGGTAGCTATTAAATAGTTAATAACTATTTAATAGATATTGTACCTAGTTAAAATAAATACAAAGTTGCCTGTAAAATAAATATAAATCCTAAAATAGCTACAATATAATTATTCGTTATATTGTAGCTATATAAGGGTTTATTTTACAGGTAAGTAGTGATGTCGCGAACATAAAAATTTGGGTTCGCAAACTTCCACAAATGTTCGTGAACGGGCAAACTGTCATAGACTTCAATAGGCAGGTGAATTTTAAAACCCACAGGGACTCTTTCTGGCCACAATAGTGATGGAAAAGTTGTTTCAAGGGGACTAACACCTGGACTGTGGCATGCCGGAGGGGGATCCATGGCAAAACTCCCATGGAAAATTACATAGTTGATGCAGAGTCTGGTTTTAATCCATAAAGGGCATAAATCACCTAACATTACTAAATTGTTTGGAATAACGTGCTTTAAAACATCAGGTATGATGTTGTATTGATCAGGTAGTGTAAGGGTTACGCCCGCTTCACAGTGACAGACCAAACTCCCCGTTTAACACGTGTGAAGGAAACTGACTGCTATTATTTCACAGTCAAAATTTCTAGTTTTTTTTTTTTTAATGTACACTACTGTTACACCAGATATGAGTTGCACTGGTGTGACACTGGGGAGGGTTAGAGAGCTGTTTTGGGGGGATGCTACACCAGAGCATATGTAAATATGCTACAAAATGTATTTATTTTAAAAAAAAAAAAACTTATTTTAGTACTGGCAGACTTTCTGCCAGTACTTAAGATGGCGGGGACAATTGTGGGGTGGGGGAGGGAAGGGAGCTGTTTGGGAAGGATCAGGGGGTCTGATGTGTCAGGTGGGAGGCTGATCTCTACACTAAAGCTAAAATTAACCCTGCAAGCTCCCTACAAACTACCTAATTACCCCTTCACTGCTAACCATAATACACGTGTGATGCGCAGCAGCATTTAGCGGCCTTATAATTACCAGAAAGCAACCCCAAAGTCATATATGTCTGCTATTTCTGAACAATGGGGATCCCAGAGAAGCATTTACAACCATTTGTGCCATAATTGCACAAGCTGTTTGTAAATGATTTCAGTGAGAAACCTAAAATTGTGAAAAATTTAACTTTTTTTAATTTGATCGCATTTGGCGGTGAAATGGTGGCATGAAATATACCAAAATGGGCCTAGATCAATAATTGGGGTTGTCTACTACCCTACACTAAAGCTACAATTACCCCAAAAAGCTCCCTACATGCTCCCTAATTAACCCCTTCACTGCTGGGCATAATACACGTGTGGTGCACAGTGGCATTTAGCGGCCTTCTAATTACCAAAAAGCAATGCCAAAGCCATATATGTCTGCTATTTCTGAACAAAGGGGATCCCAGAGAAGAATTTACAACCATTTATGCCATAATTGCACAAGCTGTTTGTAAATAATTTCAGTGAGAAACCGAAAGTTTGTGAAAAAATTTGTAAAAAAGTGAACGATTTTTTGTATTTGATCGCATTTGGCGGTGAAATGGTGGCATGAAATATACCAAAATTGGCCTAGATCAATACTTTGGGATGTCTTTGAAAAAAAAAATATATACATGTCAATGGCTATTCAGGGATTCCTGACAGATATTAGTGTTCCAATGTAACCCGCTAATTTTGAAAAAAACTAAATTTATGCAGAGCTGCCATATAGCTCCTCCCCTCTACGTCACACCCAGTCATTCGACCGAGAACCAACGAGAAAGGAGAAGCCAAAGGGTGCAGTGGTGACTGGAGTATAATTTAAAAATTTAGACCTGCCATAAAAACAGGGCGGGCCGTGGACTGACCACACTACAGGAGAAAGGAATTTATCAGGTAAGCATAAATTTTGTTTTCTCCTGTTAAGTGTGGTCAGTCCACGGGTCATCATTACTTCTGGGATACCAATACCAAAGCTAAAGTACACGGATGACGGGAGGGACAGGCAGGCTCTTTATACGGAAGGAACCACTGCCTGAAGAACCTTTCTCCCAAAAACAGCCTCCGAAGAAGCAAAAGTGTCAAATTTGTAAAATTTGGAAAAAGTATGAAGAGAAGACCAAGTTGCAGCCTTGCAAATCTGTTCAACAGAAGCCTCATTCTTAAAGGCCCAAGTGGAAGCCACAGCTCTAGTAGAATGAGCTGTAATTCTTTCAGGAGGCTGCTGTCCAGCAGTCTCATAGGCTAAACGTATTATGCTACGAAGCCAAAAAGAGAGAGAGGTAGCCGAAGCTTTTTGACCTCTCCTCTGACCAGAATAAACGACAAACAGGGAAGACGTTTGTCGAAAATCCTTAGTTGCCTGTAGATAAAATTTCAGGGCACGGACTACATCTAGATTGTGTAGAAGACGTTCCTTCTTCGAAGAAGGATTAGGACACAAAGATGGAACAACAATCTCTTGATTGATATTCCTGTTAGTGACCACCTTAGGTAAGAACCCAGGTTTAGTACGCAGAACTACCTTGTCTGAATGAAAAATCAGATAAGGAGAATCACAATGTAAGGCAGATAACTCAGAGACTCTTCGAGGGGAGGAAATAGCCATTAAAAACAGAACTTTCCAAGATAACAGCTTGATATCAATGGAATGAAGGGGTTCAAACGGAACACCCTGTAAAACATTAAGAACTAAGTTCAAACTCCATGGTGGAGCAACAGTTTTAAACACAGGCTTGATCCTAGCTAAAGCCTGACAAAAAGCTTGAACGTCCGGAACCTCTGACAGACGTTTGTGTAAAAGAATGGACAGAGCTGAAATCTGTCCCTTTAAGGAACTAGCGGATAAACCCTTTTCTAAACCTTCTTGTAGAAAAGACAATATCCTAGGAATCCTAACCTTACTCCATGAGTAACTCTTGGATTCGCACCAATATAAGTATTTACGCCATATTTTATGGTAAATCTTTCTGGTAACAGGCTTCCTAGCCTGTATTAAGGTATCAATTACTGACTCAGAAAAAACACGTTTTGATAAAATCAAGCGTTCAATTTCCAAGCAGTCAGCTTCAGAGAAATTAGATTTTGATGTTTGAAGGGACCCTGGATCAGAAGGTCCTATCTCAGAGGCAGAGACCAAGGTGGACAGGATGACATGTCCACTAGATCTGCATACCAAGTCCTGCGTGGCCACGCAGGCGCTATTAGAATCACCGATGCTCTCTCCTGTTTGATTCTGGCAATCAATCGAGGAAGCATCGGGAAGGGTGGAAACACATAAGCCATCCCGAAGGTCCAAGGTGCTGTCAAAGCATCTATCAGAACCGCTCCCGGATCCCTGGATCTGGACCCGTAACAAGGAAGCTTGGCGTTCTGTCGAGACGCCATGAGATCTATCTCTGGTTTGCCCCAACGTCGAAGAATTTGGGCAAAGACCTCCGGATGAAGTTCCCACTCCCCCGGATGAAAAGTCTGACGACTTAGGAAATCCACCTCCCAGTTCTCCACTCCCGGGATGTGGATTGCTGACAGGTGGCAAGAGTGAGACTCTGCCCAGCGAATTATCTTTGATACTTCCATCATTGCTAGGGAGCTTCTTGTCCCTCCCTGATGGTTGATGTAAGCTACAGTCGTGATGTTGTCCGACTGAAACCTGATGAACCCCCGAGTTGTTAACTGGGGCCAAGCCAGAAGGGCATTGAGAACTGCTCTCAATTCCAGAATGTTTATTGGCAGGAGACTCTCCTCCTGATTCCATTGTCCCTGAGCCTTCAGAGAATTCCAGACAGTGCCCCAACCTAGTAGGTTGGCGTCTGTTGTTACAATTGTCCAATCTGGCCTGCTGAATGGCATCCCCTGGACAGATGTGGCCGAGAAAGCCACCATAGAAGAGAATTTCTGGTCTCTTGATCCAGATTCAGAGTAGGGGACAAGTCTGAGTAATCCCCATTCCACTGACTTAGCATGCACAATTGCAGAGGTCTGAGATGTAGGCGTGCAAAGGGTACTATGTCCATTGCCGCTACCATCAAGCCGATTACCTCCATGCATTGAGCCACTGACGGGTGTTGAATGGAATGAAGGACACGGCATGCATTTTGAAGCTTTGTTAACCTGTCTTCTGTCAGGTAGATCTTCATTTCTACAGAATCTATAAGAGTCCCCAAGAAGGGAACTCTTGTGAGTGGAAAGAGAGAACTCTTCTTTTCGTTCACCTTCCATCCATGCGACCTTAGAAATGCCAGTACTAACTCTGTATGAGACTTGGCAGTTTGAAAGCTTGAAGCTTGCATCAGAATGTCATCTAGGTACGGAGCTACCGAAATTCCTCGTGGTCTTAGTACCGCCAGAAGAGCACCCAGAACCTTTGTGAAGATTCTTGGAGCCGTAGCTAATCCGAATGGAAGAGCTACAAACTGGTAATGCCTGTCTAGGAAGGCAAACCTTAGATACCGGTAATGATCCTTGTGAATCGGTATGTGAAGGTAAGCATCCTTTAAATCCACTGTGGTCATGTACTGACCCTTTTGGATCATGGGTAGAATTGTCCGAATAGTTTCCATTTTGAACGATGGAACTCTTAGGAATTTGTTTAGGATCTTTAAGTCCAAGATTGGCCTGAAAGTTCCCTCTTTTTTGGGAACCACAAACAGATTTGAGTAAAACCCTTGTCCGTGTTCCGACCGCGGAACCGGATGGATCACTCCCATTAGTAAAAGATCTTGTACACAGCGTAGAAACGCCTCTTTCTTTATTTGGTTTGTTGACAACCTTGACAGATGAAATCTCCCTTTTGGGGGAGAGGAATTGAAGTCCAGAAGATATCCCTGAGATATGATCTCTAACGCCCAGGGATCCTGGACATCTCTTGCCCAAGCCTGGGCGAAGAGAGAAAGTCTGCCCCCCACTAGATCCGTTCCCGGATCGGGGGCCCTCAATTCATGTTGTCTTAGGGGCAGCAGCAGGTTTCCTGGCCTGCTTGCCCTTGTTCCAGGACTGGTTAGGTCTCCAGCCTTGTCTGTAGCGAACAACAGCTCCTTCCTGTTTTGGTGCAGAGGAAGTTGATGCTGCTCCTGCTTTGAAATTACGAAAGGAATGAAAATTAGACTGTCTAGCCTTAGGTTTGGCTCTGTCTTGAGGCAGGGCATGGCCTTTACCTCCTGTAATGTCAGCGATAATTTCTTTCAACCCGGGCCCGAATAAGGTCTGCCCTTTGAAAGGTATGTTAAGTAATTTAGATTTAGAAGTAACGTCAGCTGACCAGGATTTTAGCCACAGTGCTCTGCGTGCCTGAATGGCGAATCCGGAATTCTTAGCCGTAAGTTTAGTTAAATGTACTACGGCATCCGAAATAAATGAATTAGCTAGCTTAAGTGTCTTAAGCTTGTTTGAAATCTCATCTATAGTTATTGAGTCAAGAGTCTCTTCCAGGGACTCGGACCAAAAAGCGGCCGCGGCCGTGACAGACGCAATACATGCAAGGGGTTGCAATATAAAACCTTGTTGAACAAACATTTTCTTAAGGTAACCCTCTAATTTTTTATCCATTGGATCTGAAAAGGCACAGCTATCCTCCACCGGGATAGTGGTACGCTTAGCCAGAGTAGAAACCGCTCCCTCCACCTTAGGGACCGTCTGCCATAAGTCCCGTGTGGTGGCGTCTATTGGAAACATTTTTCTAAACACAGGAGGGGGGGAAAAAGGTACACTGGGCCTATCCCACTCCTTAGTAATTATCTCTGTAAGCCTCTTAGGTATAGGAAATATGTGAGTACTCGCCGGTACCGCATAGTATCTATCCAGCCTACATAATTTCTCTGGGATTGCAACGGTGTTACAATCATTCAGAGCTGCTAATACCTCCCCTAACAGTACACGGAGGTTTTCGAGTTTAAACTTAAAATTAGAAATGTCTGAATCCATTCTATTGGGATCAGAACCGTCACCTGCAGATTGAAGCTCTCCGTCCTCATGTTCAGCATACTGTGACACAGTATCAGACATGGCCCTATTATCAACAGCGCACTCTGTTCTCACCCCAGAGTGATCACGCTTACCTCTTAGTTCTGGTAATTTAGCCAAAACTTCAGTCATAACATTAGCCATATCCTGTAATGTGATTTGTAATGGCCGCCCTGATGTACTCGGCGCTACAATATCACGCACCTCCTGAGCGGGAGATGCAGGTACTGACACGTGAGGCGAGTTAGTCGGCATAACTCTCCCCTCGTTGTTTGGTGAAATATGTTCAATTTGTACAGATTGACTTTTATTTAAAGTAGCATCAATGCAATTAGTACATAAATTTCTATTGGGCTCCACTTTGGCTTTAGCACATATAGCACAGAGATATTCCTCTGAATAAGACATGTTTAACACACTAGCAAATAAATTAGCAACTTGGAAATACTTTTCAAAGCAATTTACAAATAATATGAAAACGTACTGTGCCTTTAAGAAGCACAGAAAAAAGTTATAACAGTTGAGAAATAATAAACTTGAGAAACTATAACATCAAATTCTTTCCGGTAAAAACACAATTTTAGCAAAGGATTGCCCCCATTAGTAATGGATAACTAACCCTGAATAGCAGAAAAAAAGTACAGAAATAAACGTTTTTTATCACAGTCAGTTACAATCTCACAGCTCTGCTGTGAGTGATTACCTCCCTCAAAATAAGTTTTGAAGACCCCTGAGCTCTGTAGAGACGAACCGGATCATGCAGGTTAGACAAGAGACTTCTGACTGAATTTTTTGATGCGTAGCAAAAGCGCCAAAATAGGCCCCTCCCCCTCACACACAACAGTGAGGGAGATCAGTAAACTGTCTTAAATTAAATAAAACGAATGCCAAGTGGAAAAAAACAGTGCCCAAATCATTTTTTCACCCAGTACCTCAGAAAATTAAACGATTTAACATGCCAGCAAAAAACGTTTAACATCAAATAAATGAATTGTCATTAGAAAGCCTGTTGCTAGTCACTGCAAATTAGGCTAAAGTCTTATGCATACAGTATTATCCCAGTGAAGTGCCATTCCCCAGAATACTGAAGTGTAAATATACATACATGACAGCCTGATACCAGTTGCTACTACTGCATTTAAGGCTGAGCTTACATTATATCGGTATGGCAGAATTTTCTCAGTCAATTCCATTGTCAGAAAATAATATGCTGCTACATACCTCTTTGCAGGTTAACCTGCCCGCTGTCCCCTGATCTGAAGTTTACCTCACTCCTCAGATGGCCGAGAACAGCAATATGATCTTAACTACGCCGGCTAAAATCATACAAAAAACTCAGGTAGATTCTTCTTCAAATTCTACCAGAGAAGGAACAACACACTCCGGTGCTGTTATAAAATAACAAACTTTTGATTGAAGGTATAAAACTAAGTATAATCACCACAGTCCTCTCACACATCCTATCTATTAGTTGGGTGCAAGAGAATGACTGGGTGTGACGTAGAGGGGAGGAGCTATATGGCAGCTCTGCTGGGTGAATCCTCTTGCACTTCCTGTTGGGGAGGAGTTAATATCCCAGAAGTAATGATGACCCGTGGACTGACCACACTTAACAGGAGAAAAGTGGTTTGGAAATAGCAAAGTGCTGCTTGTATTTATGGCCCTATAACTTGCAAAAAAAGCATAGAACATGTAAACATTGGGTATTTCTGAACTCAGGACAAAATTTAGAAACTATTTAGCATGGGTTTTTTTTTGGTGGTTGTAGATGTGTAACAGATTTTGGGGGTCAAAGTTAAAAAAAAAGTGTGGTTTTTTTCATGTTTTCCTCATATTTTATATTTTTTTATAGTAAATTATAAGATGTGATGAAAATAATGGTATCTTTAGAAAGTCCATTTAATGGCGAGAAAAACGGTATATAATATGTGTGGGTACAGTAAATGAGTAAGAGAAAAATTACAGCTAAACACAAACACCGCAAAAATGTAAAAATAGCCTTGGTCACAAACGGACAGAAAATGGAAAAGTGCTGTGGTCATTAAGGGGTTAATGTACACTACTGTTACACCATTTATGAGTTGCACTGGTGTGACACTGTGCCCTGGCAGGCACTGAAACGCACACGTGTGAAGGAAACTGACTGCTATTATTTCACAGTCAAAAAAGTGTTTTTTTTAAATGTACACTACTGTTACAACAGATATGAGTGGTGGCACTGGGCAAGTGGGCACAGTATACGCGGTGAGCCTGACACACACGCTGGCAGGCAGGCAACTGCAATTAGATTACACAGGGAAAAAAAAAAAAGCAGACTGATGTTCTAGCCCTAAAAAGGGCTTTTTGGGGTGCTGTCCTTACAGCAGAGATCAGATGAGTCCTTCAGGACTGTAGTGGACACTGAATACACTAGCCTAGCTATCGATTTCCCTATTAAATCAGCAGAAGCTACACTGTCCCTCCTCTCACTAAGAATGTAGCTTCCGAATGAATCTAAAATGGATGCTGTCCAGGAGGTGGGAGGGTCTGGGAGGGAGGGTCTGCTGCTGATTGGCTGGAATGTGCCTGCTGACTGTGAGGTACAGGGTCAAAGTTTACTCAATGATGATGAATAGGGGGCGGACCGAACATTGCATAGGTTTGCCCACCGCGGCGAATGCAAACAAGCTATGTTCGCGGGGAACTATTCGAACTATTAACTATGGTTAGACTTAGCTTTAGGGGTTAATACATTTATTAGAGTAGTGGCAAGGTCCGGTCGGCAGATTAGGGGTTAATAAGTGTAGGTAAGGTAGCGGCGACGCGGGGTGGGCAGATTAGGGGTTAATAAATATTATGTAGATGTCGGCGATGTTAGGGGCAGCAGATTAGGGGTACATAGGGATAATGTAGGTAGCGGCGGTGTGCTTCGGCAGATTAGGGGTCAAAAAAATATATATTATAGTGGCGGCGATGTGGAGGGACCTCGGTTTAGAGGTACATAGGTAGTTTATGGGTGTACTTTAGAGCACAGTAGTTAAGAGCTTTATAAACCGGCGTTAGCCCAGTAAGCTCTTAACTACTGACTTTTTTTCTGCGGCTGGAGTCTTGTCGGTAGAGGGTCTACTGCTCACTTCAGCCAAGACTCTAAATACCGGCGTTAGGAAGATCCCATTGAAAAGATGGCGTAAGGGGATATGCGGTATGGAAAAGTCACGGCTTGGAAGTGACTTTTCCATACCGCATGTCCTGACTGACTCTAAATACCAGCGGGCGGTAAAAAGCAGTGTTAGGACCCCTTAACGCTGCTTTTGACGGCTAACACTGAACTCTAATTCTAGGCGTTAGTAAATGTAAATCTGGTGCAAAATAATTCTTGTGCAGATAACCTAAAAGGTTAAGATTTGATCCTCTGTACAGGTTTTTACAAGGACCTTTAGGCAGCTGTAAACCACAGCACAATGAAACCCAATGTATTATATGTGCAATGATATATTGTACTGAACAGAACACCCTTACCATTTCTTATAATTATCTGTGCTATAAATACTTATTTAACATTTATCAAGCAAAATACTTTATTTAGATAGTGCTTTTTGAAGGATGTTACTGTCCACCAATAAAGCAACAGGAGATCTTCATATCACCCAGTGAGCAATCAGTCCTTAAGGCACAGTTGAATTTACTCTTCCTAATTACTTTAAACTAAACAATAAAACAGGTTTGGCACGATTTCTTTATGATTTTCATATGCATGCAAAAAAAAAATTCTGATAGAGATTTCAGTTTGTTTTTAAAATACCCTTTAACTTAAAGGAACAGTAAAGTCCAAACGCAACGATAACAAATGCAATTTTAAACAACTTTACTATATTTTTCTGTTGTCTTTGTTTCATTCTCTTAGTATCTTTTTTGAAAAGCATACTTAGGTAGGCTCAGTAGCAGTAATGCTGCTGCTTCAACACAGGATACCAAGAGAATAGAGGAAATTTGATAATATAAGTACATTTGATAGTTGTTTAAAACTGTGTGCTCTATCTGAATCATGAAATAAAAATGTGTGGTTTCATGTTGCTTTAAAAACAAATTATGCTTACCTGATAATTTAATTTCCTTCTGTATGAGGAGAGTCCACGGTATCATTCCTTACTGTTGGGGAATACTGAACCTGGCCACCAGGAGGAGGCAAAGATACCCCAGCCATAGGCTTAAATACTCCCCCTATTTCCCTCATATCCCAGTCATTCTGCCAAGGGAACAAGGAACAATAGGAGAAATATCAGGGTATAAATGGTGCCGTAAGAAAAAACAAATTTTGGTACGTATGGAATGGTATTTGGTATGAAATTATAAGGCAAGTATAAGTTATGTTTTCCTTCTTAATATGAGGAGAGTCCACAGCATATTCGTTACTGTTGGGAAAACTATACCCAAGCTCTAGAGGACACTGAATGATAACAGGAGGGGTAAAAGAAAGGCGGACCCTAATCTGAGGGCACCACAGCCTGCAAAACCTTTCTCCCAAAAGCTGCTTCAGCCGAAGCAAAAACGTAAAATTTGTAGAACTTTGAAAAAGTATGTAAGGACAACCAGGTAGTCGCCTTACAAATCTGATCCATAGAGGCCTCGTTCTTAAAGGCCCAAAAGGAAGCCACCGCTCTAGTGGAATGAGCCGTAATCCTCTGAGGAGGTCTAAGTCACGCTGACTCGTAAGCTAAGTGTATAACACTCCTCAACCAAATATATAAGGAAGTCGAAGAGGCCTTCAGACCCTTCCGCTTCCCAGAGTAGATAACAAACAAGGAAGAAGTTTGTCTAAAGTCCTTAGTAGCTTGAAGATAAAACTTCAAAGCTCGAACCACATCCAGATTATGAAGTAAACGTTCCTTCGAAGAAGGATTTAGGACATAAGGACAGAACCACAATCTCCTGATTGATGTTACGATCAGACACTACCTTAGGAAGAAAATCCAAACAGTTACATAGGACAGCCTTATCAGTGTGGAACACCAGATAAGGAGGCTCACATTGCAAGGCAGTCATTTCAGAAACTCTGTGTGCCGAAGCAATAGCCAAAAGAAAAAGAACCTTCCAGGAAAATAATTCAAACTCCAAGGTGGAGCGTTAGATCTAAACACAGGTCTGATCCTGATCAGAGCCTTAATGAAGGATTGTACGTCAGGGAGCTCTGCGAGCCTCTTGCACAGCAAAATAGAAAGGGACGAAATCTGTCCCCTCAGGGAACTGGCAAAAAGGCCCTTCTCCAAACCCTTCTGGAGAAAGGAAAGAATCCTGGCAGTCTTAACCTTATGCCAGACTAAACCACATTCTTCACACCAGAATAAGTAAGTTCTCCACACCTTATGATAGATGCGACGAGTAACAGGCTTACGAGAGTGTCAATAACCCTCTCAGAGAAACCTCTCTTGGCTAAGACTAAGAATTCAATCTCCACGCAGTCAACCTCAGAGAATCTAGATTTTGATGAGCAAAGGGACCCTGTTCCAGAAGATCCCTGCGACAAGGTAACTTTCATGGAGGAGATGACCATGTCCGCTAATCACATCCTTTGCGGCCACGATGGAGCAATCAGTATCACTGAACCTTGCTCCTGCTTGATGCGGGCCACTACACAAGGAAGAAGTGGTAACAGCGGAAACATATAAATTAGATTGAACCTCCAAGGCACTGCTAATGCATCCATTAGCTCCGCCTGAGGATCCCTGAACCGCGACCCATATCTGGGTAGCTTTGAATTGACCCGGGACGCCATGAGATCTATCTCCGGCGTCCCTCATCTGTTGCAAATCTACGCAAACACCTCGGTATGGAGAGACCATTCCACCGGATGAAAGGATTGTCTGTGAAGGAAATCCGCTTCCCAGTTGTCCATAGCCGAAATGTGGATTGCTGACAGCGAGCAGTTGTGGGCCTCCGTCCACTCCAGAATCTAAGATACTTCCCTCATTGCTAGGGAGCTCCTCGTTCCATCCCTGATGGTTGATGTAAGCCACTTAGGTCATGTCTGATTGGAATCTGATAAACTGGGACAAACCCAGAAGAGCCCAAGGATGGTCTGAAGAAGGATGTCCCTTGGGACAGGTGATCTGGACAGAGCCACCAGGAAAGCGATTCTCTTGACCGGTTGTCCAGAGAAATCTGTTGAGATAGATCCGAATGATCGCCCATCCACTCTCTCAGCATGCACAGCTGAAGTGTTCTGAGATGGAATCTGGCAAAAGGAATGATGTCCATGCTGGACACCATGAGACCAATCACCTCCATACACCGAGCCACAGAGGGCCTTAAGGAGGTCTGGAGGCCAAGACAAGCGGAAGTTAGCTTATAACGTCTCTGGTCTGTAAGGAATATCCTCATAGATATGGAGTCTATTATAGTACCGAGGAATTCCACCATGGTACTAGGAATAAGAGAACTCACTGCAAACAGAGCCCTTATAACCTTTGTGAAAACTCTTGGAGCAGTAGCTAGACCAAACGGAAGTGCAATAAACTGGAAGTGCTGGTCCAGAAATGCAAACCTTAGGAACTTGAAGTGTTCCTTGTGTATTGGAACGTGAAGGTAAGTATCCTTCAGATCTATTGTGGTCATGAACTGTCCTTCCTGAACTAAGGAAAGGATGGACCTTATTGTCTCCATCTTGAACAAAGGGACAGATAGGAAGTTGTTTAAGCACTTCCAGAATTGGGCGGAAAGTTCCCTCCTTCTTTGGGACAACAAAAAGGTTTGAATAGCATCCCAGACCTCTTTCTGAAAGAGGTCCTGGGACAATGACTCCCAGGGAGGAGAGATCTCTCACACGCCCTTGAAAAGCCTCTCTCTTTTCTAGCCTTGAAGACAGGTTTGACAAGATAAAATCTGCCCCTGGGTGGATGAGACTTGAAACCTATCCTGTATCCCTGAGCTATGACCTCCAGGACCCATGGGTCTTGCACATCCCTAAACCAAGCTTCCAAAAAGAGTGACAGTCTGCCCTCTACAAGATCCAGAGCCGGATTGGGGGCCACCCCTTCATGCCGACTTTGTCTCGGAATGCTTCTTGTTCTGCTTGGATTTATTCCAGGACTGAGCTGGCTTCCAAGTCCCCTTGGATTGCTCAGACTTTGCAGAGGGTTGCTGACATTGGGATTTATCCAAACGAAAGGAACGAAAAATAGGACCTTGTCCCTTAGGTCTGTTCTTATCCTGCCGTAAAAAGGCACCTTTGCCTCCAGTAACCATGGAATTCATTGAGTCCAGGCCTGGAACAAATATAATTTTTTCCTTAAATGGGAGTGAAAGAAGTCTTGACTTCAAAGTTATGTCCGCAGACCAGGACTTCAGCCAGAATGCGGCTTGAGCAGAAAAACCTGAAGCCTTGGCATTCAAGCGAATAATCTGTATATTTGCATCACAAATAAAAGAGTTAACCACCCTTAAGGCCTTAATTCTTTCTTGGATCATGTCGAAGGGACCCTCCACCTCGATCAACTCAGATAAGGAGTTGCACCAGTAGGTATCCACTACAGCAACAGCCGCTGCCGTTTAAAACAAATATCCCGTATGTTGAAACATCTTTTTTAACAGAGTTTCTATTTTCTTATCCATGGGCTCTTTAACCGACAAACTATCTTCAAGCGGGATAGTAGTGCATTTAGAAAACGTGGAGATAGCGCCATCCACCTTGGGGATAGAACCCCACAAATCCAATTGAGAGTCTGGAACCGTGAACAATTTTTTAAAGTAAGAAGGGGAAAAAGAACCCCCAAATTATTTTCCATTCATTCTTAATATTGTTCGCCATCTTTACTGGAACCGGGAAAGTCTATGGTACAACCCTGTCCTCATAGACCTTATCTAATTAAGGAATAAAAGGTTCCTAGGGCAATTAAGGCTCTGTAACTTCTAACATAGTCAAAACTTCCTTTAGCAGAAAATGTAAATGTTCAATCCTAAATCTAAAAAACTAAAGTAAAACCTGTACGTTCCAACATCTGCCTGAGCCTCATCTCATAAATGTTGCAGCATAATCATAATAAAATAAAATTATGTGATTAATCCCCCTGTTCAATAATCCCCCTCCGGAGATATTAACCCTTGATTCCATACAGATAAAAGGAGCCACACTGTGACCTGGTCTTCTTGCATTATCATATGTGTATAAGAAAAATTAAACGATCTTACCGGAATCTATGCCATGGAACAGAAACACAGCCTCTCAAGTTTGACAGTCTTGTAGCGTCGCTCCTGACATGGACTTGAGTGATGAAAGCAGGCAGTGAAACTCATCAACACTGATTACTTAGGAGCTGTTAATACGTGTCTGGATAGTTTGCAGAAAGACTCTCCCTTTATCTCTAGACTCTAACATTCGTCAATGTTCTCACTGAGAGGCTAACAAAACCACTTAAAACTCCAGTCCCATTTCGTAGGGTATATACCCTTCATAAGAAACTACTCCAAATCTTCTGAGGAGTATTTAAGCCTTTGGCTGGGGTGTCTTTGCATCCTCCTGGTGGCCAGGTTCAGTTTTTACCAACAGTAAGAAATGATGCCGTGGACTCTCCTCATATTAAGAAGAACAGTGTACTATAAAAAAACTTATTTGTCCTTATTGGATTTCTAATTACTTGCTTTATCAGCTGCAGAGTATTAAATGCATGTGAAATTGCGTCTTTGTGATTATTTTTGTATATGAAAACAAAATTTATGCTTACCTGATAAATGTATTTCTTTCAGGATATAGTGAGTCCACGACGTCATCAATTAAAATATCACTCCTGGCCAGCAGGTGGATGCAAAGAGCACTACAGTTAAACTGTTAAGTATCACTTCCCTTCCCACTAACCCCAGTCATTCAACCAAAGGTAATGGAGAAAAAGAAGTAACACAAAAGGTGTAGAGGTGTCTGAGGTTTAGTAAAAAAAAAACTGTCTAAAAATAAAGGGCGAGGTCGTGGACTCACCATATCCGGAAAGAAAGAAATTTATCAGTTAATCATAAAAACTTTTTCTTTCCTAAGATATGGTGAGTCCATGATGTCATCAATTACTGTTGGGAACCAATACCCAAGCTAGAGGACACAGATGACTAGGGGAGGGACAAGACAGGCAGAGCTAAACAGAAGGCACCACCGCTTGAAGAACTTTTCCTCCAAAAGAAACCTCGTCCGAAGCATACAAATCGAATGGAAAAAGTATGCAAAGAAGATCAAGTTGCAGCCTTGCAAAACCAATCCACAGAAGCTACATCTGTGAAAGCCGAAAAAGAAGAGACAGCCCTCGTGTAATGAGCCATAACTCTCTCAGGAGACGGCAGCCCTGCAGTCTGAAAAGCAAACAAATTAAACTTCTCAACCAGAGCAAAGAAAAGTAGCAGTAGATTTTGGTTACAGAAAAAACAAACAGAAACAGAAGAAAAATATTAAGAACGTACAATGTCATCGTGCACACACGTTCCCCAAGAGATAAGAATGAGGAGACAGAGAGGGAACAATTCCCCAACAATATTTCCACTTAGGATAGATAACCGCCTTATCCGAAATAAAATAAAGCTAATCACACTGCAAAGCTGAGAGTACCTAAACTCTCCGAGCAGAAGATATAGCAACAAAAAAAAAACTTCCAAGAAACAAATGTTTAAATCTATGGAATGCTATGGCTCAAACTGAGCCTGCTGCAAAATCTTAAAACCAAGGTTTAAGCAACAGACTTAAACACAGGCCTGATACTAACCAGGGTCTGACAAAAGGATTACACGCCTGGCACATCCGCCAGACACAAGTGTAAAAAAAGGAAATGCAGAAATCTGACCCTTTAGAGAACCGACAGACCATCCTCCAGACCTTCCCGGAGAAAGGGCAAAACCCCTAGGAATCCGGACCCTACTTCCAAGAGTAGTCCTGGGATTCACACCAATCAGGGAATTTACGCCTTATGGTAACAGTTACCAGTAACTGGCTTGCGAGCCTGAATCATGATCTCAATAACCGATTCAGAAAAACCATGCTTAGACAAAACTAAGCATTCAATCTCAAAGCAGAAAGTTTCAGAGAAAATGAAAGTTGGATGAAAGAATGGACCCTAAATTAGAAGATCCTTCCTAAGGAACAACCACCAAGGTGAAAAAAATACATCTCCGCTAGGTTTGTATACCAGATCCTGCAAAGCTATGCAGGAACTATTAAAATACAGATGCTCACTCCCATTTGATACGAGCAAAGACTCGTGGAAGGAGATCAAACTGAGGAACAGGGATGTCAGACTGAAATCCCAAGGAAACGCCAGGATATTTGACAGAGCAGCCTACTGATCTCTTTGACCATTAACATAACTTAGAAGCTTGGTGTACTACTATCGCCAACTCCAGCACCCCCCATTTGAGGGGAAAACACCTCCGGGAAAAGCACCCACTCCCCGGGATGAAAAATCTGACTGCTCAAGCAGTCTGCTCCCGGTATTCACTCCTGTGGTCTCAATGACCAAATGTAAATAGTGCATGAACAACGAATGTGAGCATCCGCCCACCGAACAATCCCCACCAATCAAGGTAAAGGAACTCCAAGTTCCTCCCAGGTAGTTAATGTAAACAACTGAGATTAAATTGTTCAACTAGAACATGAAAAAACGGGTAAGACAACTGAGGACAAGCCATCAGAGCATTGTAGATTGCTTTCAACTCCAAAATGTTTATGTGGAGAGCAACAGGCTAGCGACCGTGGTCACTATTACTCAGTAAGGTCTCCGGAAGCATGTGCTCCAAGACAGATGCCCTGAGACAACCAAAAAATTCTGGAGAATTCGGGCAACGATCCCTCTACTTCTCGCAAGCTAAGCAAGCACTCTACCACTAATTCCCCTCTCTGATCCACAGAGAAGACTGTCGACAGATCTAGATCTATCCTCCGAGACAAAGCCACAAAGCTCCCCGGTCCACCATCTGAACATGCATAATAGCAGACTCTCAGATGGAATTGAGCAAAGGGATGATGTCCAATGAAGCAACAATCAGACCAATTACCTCCATACATTGAGCCACTGAAGGACCAAACAGAGTGCCGAAAGAGGCAAGAGGAAAGATTCCTCTATTTTCTGACCTCTGTCAAAAATATTTTCAGAGATATGGAAAGTAATATGGTGCCTAAGAGACTACCCCTGTAGCTGGAACAAGGGAACTCATTTTCTGATTCACTTGCATTCGAGATCTCTGAATGAGATTTTGCTTGTTGAAAAGATTGCGCCTGAACCATTATTCACAGAAATTCCCTGAAACCTGATCGCTGTCAATATAGCCCCCTCAGAGCCATGGCAAGGCCAAAAGGAAGAACCACAAACTGAAAGTGTTTTGACAGAAAAGCAAAACTCAGGAACTTGAAAATACGTGTCCTCCAGGTCTATGGTCACCATGAACTGACCCTTCCAGACCATAGGAAGAATGGAATCACTGTTTCCGTTTGAAGAATGGTACCCTGAGACAACTTGCTGAGACACTTTAGGTCTACCATAGGACGAAAAACTTCCCTCTGTTTAGGAAACCACAACAGGGAAGAATAAAATCCTAGCCCCTGTTCCCTTACAGAAACTATCACTCACAAGGAAGGAAAATGCAAACGCACTACAAAAAAAGCCTTACTGTTATTTGACCTGCAGATAAAATTTGAGAGGTGGAACCTGCCTCAGGGACAGAAGTAATGACTACTATGTAGCAACCTTGAGGAACTATGTCCACAGCCTATCTGGGACATCACGTATACATGTTTGAACACAGAGAGGTTCAACCCCCCACTTGGACCAATTCCGATTGGGGGCAAACTCCTTTGGGTTTATTCATAGTGTCTTGTGGTAGAAAAGACCCTCTTCCACCTGTAATATCAGAACTATTTCTGTCAGATAAGGAAGCACCATAAACTAGGACTCAGAGGAAAATCAACTACGTCCCGGGGCTAGCACAGTGAAGCCAGATATCTTGGCTCCCAGCTGAAAAACTAGCATGGTAGCATCAGAAATAAAGGAATTGACTACCTTAAGAGCCTTAATTCTGTACTAGATCTCCTCCAAAGCAGTCTCTACTAAATTGGAATCAGATAAGGCATCGCACCCATAAGATGCCGCACTTGACACAGTGGCAATACAAACTTCCATGTATGCCTCTATTGATCCTAAAAAGAACATCTATCCTCTCTGGGAATTGTAGTTCTCTAGCCAGAGTAAAAATGCCCTACTACTTTAGGCACCGTGCGCCCTGATATTTAATTGAGACAGGGACAGGAAACATCTTTTTAAAGACAGGGGACCGGGAAAAAAGAAACGCCGACTTCTCCCATTCCTGTGAAAAATCTCCTAGCACGGTCTGGCACAGGAAAAACTTTCACAGGGGAATCCTCTGGAATCACAGAGAAATCGCTCCAAAATAGCCAATACCTCCATTGCCATACACAAAGGTGTTCAAGCTTAAATCTGAAGGATACTTCTTCAGCATCAGATGAAGGAATAATACTGTCCGAATCTGAGATTTCACACTCAAAGGCTACTGTCGTATTCTCCTCATCAGACTTTTGAGGAAGGCAACTAGTGTAGCAGTAGGAGGTACAGAAACACTAATATTCCTTGTGCAATTTCCCTTTAGTAAAGGAAAAGCAGATAATGCCACAGATACTGCAGAAGATACCTGGGCAGCAATTCTGCAGGCAAATAACTTCCAGGAGATTAAGAGGAACCACAGGGCACTGTATGTGACGACATAAAGGCTTGAGACGATTAAAGAGAAAACTGTGGCATTGCCTAAACAGCATCATCCTGAGAGATATGAGGCTGTTAAAATATATTTGCTATAATCATGGAAAATTTGGAAAATGAAAATACTTAAAAATGAACAACGTCACTTTAAGACTATAGAGGCTTGTCTTAGAACAGAAAAAATATAAATATAATTAGGAACAGACCATTGTTCCAATCTTACACTCCTGCAGTATTGGTGGATGAATTTATCCACAATTTAGCAAGAACAACCCAGATTGTTCACCAAAAGTGGGCAGGCATCTAAACTTAAATTCTTGCATTTCAAATAAAGATATCAAGAGAATGAAGAACATTTGATAATAGGAGTAAATTAGAAAGTTGCTTAAAATGTCATGCTCTGATAGAGGTTCCGGGGGAGGAGCTCAGGTGTATGGTTGCTGCAGCACCTGTCGAGCATTACCTCCAATCTAGGCTATTGGCGAAACTACCGCGCCCAAACCCTTAGACCCAGGGTGGCCTTTTCAGCTGTTTCATCGCTCCTGGAGCCGTAGCAGTGCCACGACTATGCACTGAGCTGCATGTTTGCAGCGTTCATAAGCCTTTATTCCTGCTAAAATATACAGCTTTATGAGACTACCTAACTCTTTCCCGGTCCCCAAACTGAAAGAACTATCTACTCCCGCATAAATCTGCCCCTACAAGTATACAAGGAGAGAGGCTACTTTACCCCAACAATGGAAAACTAACCTGATCGAAGCCTCCCCTGTGGCTGATCCGGCGGTGCCCTCTGAGGTTGAAGTGGGAGCTTGCCCGCTGTCTTGTTCATACCGGCTTTGCGGACCCAATAGCTGCTTGACTCTACTTTGTCTCTTGACCTCCTGTGGGGTGAACTCCTTTTGCCGGACGGTCGCCAGTTACTCTCAGCTTTACCCATCTACAGTGAGGGTGTGAAGAGGTGGATCGGCTGAGCAGTTCGCTGTGTCGGGTCCGGGTGTCCCCTCCCACCGGTGCTGCGTGAGAGGCACGGACCGTTCCTCTTACCTTTCAGGCACTGGATTGATCGCCTCTGACTCCTCACCCTCAAACAGGGGTCTGGTTACACGGTAGCTGGCTGTTTCCTTCCCCCGCAGTTGAGGCACGTTTGCAGAGGCGCCCCTCCTCCCACCGGTGCTGCGTGAGGGGGATCGCTTTGAAGAAAGGTCCTGTATTCAAGCTGCACCGACGAACAACAGCGGGTAACGTTCAAAACTGTCTAACTACTTATTATCCCTCACTGGGAACACTGCTTTTTTCCTTATATGTAAGGGGCAAAATCTGCTGGGTGTACCGGGATAGAGCAACAATTAACAAGAAGCTAATGCCTCAACATAGCCCTCCGGAGCAAGCATGGCTAAGCTTGAATAAGGGGACATAATTACACCTTACTTTTTTTTTTTTTTTCTTTCTGGATCATCAGACTTTTTTTTGAATTGCCTTAAAAACATTCTGGTTTGTTTGTTTTTTGGTGTGAAAACTAATGCCATATATATGAACTAAGAATAATGCTCTGTCATGTTAAATTGATTAACTGATATCAAACAAACCCATGAGTTAGATAAATCTGTTTAGTTAATTTAAACCAAGCTAAGGGTGTGAAAACTAATGCCATATATATGAATCAAGAATAATGCTCTTCCACACCAAATTACTATTTTTGATCAAACAAATCTATGAGCTAGATAAGTATCTTTAATTTAACTTAAAGTAAGCTAAATAAGTTAAATTGGCTGAATTGGTTTAGCTTAAATTTCTATCCTTGCTACAAAAAACAATTGCTACATTGTATTTGCTGTTCCTCCTTCCTGTTTTTTTTTTTGTTTTTTTTCTTTCCCTTCTTCTTCCTTTTCTGCCATAAACTGAGATCTCTTAACCCCAAAGAGTGGAGGGAGGGGGGAGAGAGAGAAAGGGAAAAAGAAAATACATCACACTCAATCCTGAACATAATTTTTTTTTTTTTGTATGTATCTTAAGGAAATCTTCATATATGATTGTCTTTAGTCCGCTGTAATAATTTACAGTGAAACAGTACTTCTGAGCCAAGCTAGTAGGTATGGGTTGTAAATAGCCTTATTCAGGCGCAGGTGCAAAATAAATCAGATACCTTTTTTCATAACAAAACTAAAAGGCTATCTAATAATTTGGTACTCTGCTCAGGCCCTGCCAAGTAATTACAGTAAATAAATTACTGGAAAACAAAGCCCTGAAAAGTAAACCTCCCTGTTGCACGGTCTTGTAATAGGTACTGGAATATAACACTAGTAGTAACTTAATAGGGAAAATTGATAGGTGAAACATCTTTACACACCCCAGCTGTTAATCACTGGCAAAAATTTTCATTTATTTATTTTTTCTCACCAAAAATATTGAACTTCCTAATCTTGCTCAATATCTCTTCCTGTCTCGCTTCTTCTTCCTAACAAAGACGATAGTATAATCACAAAACAATCATTTTTCTCCACAGCATAATAGTCAACAACAGGGGAACTTAACCAAAAATAAAACAACACCTCCCTTTTTCTTTCTCTCACCCTGCTATATTTAACCTCCCCGTCACCTCACATTGTCACAGTCACGCCCTTCACATTTTTTTTTTTTCTCTCCAATTAAAACCCTCTAATATTTACACTCACTTTCACCCCCCTCACTTTTTCACTTTTAATTAATTTCTTTTCTCACTGGTAAATACCTCACTTACACTTCCCTTCCCCTCTACCTTTTAAATAATTACACTGCACATGGATAAATTTCTAATACTTCTAAGACACCTTCACCAAACATGGCAGCTAGAAATAGAGACAGGAAAACCAAGAATACTCAGGACTCCTTTTGTGAACCAACCATTACTCATATGGTACCTATACCTGAGTTTACTAACATACAAAGCCTTGTTACTAGCATCTCTGAAGCTCTCGCACCTAAATTTGATACATTAAGGGCAGAGATTAAACAACACATATCTTTGTTAACCCAGGAAATCAGACAATTTTCCAACAGATTACAGGAAGAAGAGCAACGGGTGTCAGATCTAGAGGACTTAACTACAACACACAATTCTAAACTTGAGACTTTAAAGGTTAATTTTCTGGGAGTCCATGATAGGCTGGAGGATTTGGAAAATCGATCTAGAAGAAACAATATACGAATAATTGGCCTTCCTGAGGATAAACAATATGATGACCTCTGTCACTTCATATCAGATACACTCACTAAGGCCCTAAACATTCCTCCAGCCTATCATCCGATTCTAGTGGAAAGAGCACACAGAATGGGCCCTCCTCGCCTAGACAACAGAGATAAGAACCGCCCTAGACCTGTTATTGCGAGACTTCTTAACTTTCAAGACAAAAATATGTTACTGCAGTACTACCGTAAAAATCAGCCAGTCCTCATAGACAAGGCCAGAATCCTGATTTTTCAAGATTTCTCGGCACACACAGCTTCTAAGAGAAGAGAGCTGGCACGATCTGTACAAAGCTCATACAAAATGGATATCGTGCCACTCTAATATACCCCTCTAAACTCAGAGTTGAAGCTAACGGCATAACACACTTATTTGAAGATGCTCAAATGGCTGCAGATTTCTTTAAAACTCTAAACCCGCAATCTTAGACAGATGATGATCCTGTGCTATAAAAACAGAATAAGGCATATGGACAGGGAATCCCCCGGGGTTTGGGGAAGTTACTATGGTGAATCTTTTAATCTATCCATGTATTTCATTTCTTGTTTTTTTGTTTGTTTTTTTCTTCCTTGCCCCTCTCCGCTCTCTAAGTAAAGGATGCAAAAGGCAAATAATCTAAAAATAGTATCCTGGAACGTAGGAGGCATCTCGACCCCCATTAAACGTAAAACAATACTTTCTCATCTACGTAGAACCCAGGTGGATATTGCTCTTATACAAGAAACTCACTTAAATCTTGAAGAATCTCTAAAGTTAAAATCCCTTTGGGTTAAAGATGTTATTGTAGCACCAAGTATTAGGAAAAAGAGAGGTGTAGCTATATTAATAGGGAAGAAATCCCAAGTGGAAATCTTGCACTCTGAGGCCGATCCGGAGGGGAGATATGTCTTAGTGAAATTTAAGGCAGCTCAACTGATATATACACTTTGTAATATATATGGTCCAAATGTCTCTGACCCGAATTTTTGGAACACCATTCAGACCAAACTCCTATTAAATTCTGAAGGATATCTGATCCTAGGAGGAGATTTCAACATGGCACCACAATCTCCTATTGATAGGCTCAGGAGAAACCCCAGGCAAATAAAACAAAAGAAAGATAATTTAGATACAAAAATCTTTAACAAAATTAAACAAAATCTGGCATTACGGGATATTTGGAGAATCCAAAATCCTGACACACAGGATTACACTTGTCTCTCCAAAGCCCATAAAACTCTATCTAGGATTGATCTATTTCTAACGGATAAACATCTATCTTTAACAAATATAACAGCAGGAATAATGCCGATATCTCTTTCTGATCACGGGCCTATCTCTCTCGTAATTCATCTGGACCATCCAAAGCCCAAATTCTCTCGTTTCTTTTTCCCTTATTATTTAGCGACGGACTTCAAATTTAAGGAGCGGATCAGAAATAAATTTAAAGAGTATGCTAATAACAATAGTAATTACATAGGGCGCCCAGACATATTCTGGAAAGCAGCCAAAGCGGTACTAAGAGGCGAAATCACCACTTATGTTGCTACTTTAACTAAAAAGTTGAAGATAAGAGAAAAAGAAATCAATAATACATTGACTAATTCATATAACCGCTTTCTTCTGGAAAAAAGTCCTTTAAATTGGGCAAAATATATTCGTGCCAAAAGCGCCAGAGACTCTTTTTTACTGTCTCAGGAAACATACAAAGAACTTAGATTCCAAGCCAAACTATATAAATTTGGCAATAAATCTGGAAAAATGCTAGCCAGACTGGTTAAAAATGAGGGAAAGAAACCAACTATTGAAGAACTTCAAAATAAAGGGAAGCAAATTTTAGACCCTAAGGAAATTTCCGACATATTCTTAGAATACTATCAGGATCTTTATGCCTGTAAAGGCTATGATGAAGAGGGGGCTGCTGAGTTTTGGAGTAAAATCACATTCCCTACAGTAACAGCTGAGGAAATAGCTAATCTTAACTCCCCTATTTCCAGGGAGGAGATAGAGAGAGAAATTCTCAAACTCTCCTCCAATAAAGCCCCAGGCCCTGATGGGCTCCCAAATGAATTTTACAAAATTTTGTCAGCAGAAATAACACCTTACCTGAGCAATCTCTATAATAAGATCTATGTTGATGGTGACCCAGTCTCGGCCTCCTTTTCCTCATAATTTACAACCCTGATCCTAAAGGAGGGGAAGGATCCCGTGCAAAAAGAGTCATATAGACTCATTGCCCTGCTCAACTCAGATTACAAAATTCTATCTTCCATACTCGCAACTAGGTTACAGCCCATCTTAGCAAAAATAATACATACAGACCAAGCTGGTTTTCTAAATGGGCGTAACTCGGCGGCAAAAATTAGAGAGCTTCTTGTTACAATGGATTACATTCAGAACCATCCCCCGTCCGCCATGGGGAGAGAGGGTCCCCCTGACCTGGCAGTCTTGTCAATAAATGCAGAGAAAGCATTTGATTCTGTAATTTTCAATCATACATTGACAGCTTTAACAAAGTTTGGCATAGTTGGCAACCTTCTTAAATTTGTGGGAAATTTGCATACTCATTCCCAAACAAGGTTGATAGTAAATGATATTGTTTCTTCTCCGGTTGTGATAGACAGAGGCACACGTCAGGGTCTGCCCTCTCTCCCCGCTTCTTTTTGATATAGCTATTGAACCATTGGCTATTATGATAAGGGAATCTCTAGAGGGGTCATAAGGATCCGAGATTATCAGATAAAAATTGGTCTATATGCTGATGATATGCTAATTTATATATCTAATACAAAATTAAATATACCAAAACTCCTTCAAATAACCGACCAGTTTGGCTCCTTTTCGGGATACAAGGTAAATAAATCAAAATCTGAAATACTTTGGCTGAGGAAAAATAATAGCTCCATTTTAAATATCTCATTTAGAGTGGTTACAGATTCTTTTAAATATCTAGGAATTCATATTCCACTTAATCTAGGGGACCTATATAAACTTAACATATCACCCATATTAATCTCTATCAGGGAAAAACTCAAATCCTGGCAGAATCTGCCTCTGTCAGTCTCTGGTCGAGTAGAATTATTTAAAATGATTCTCCTCCCTAAACTCCTATATATCCTTCAGAATGTACCACTGCTCCTACTAGAAAAAGATATTCACTTCATCAATGCTGCACTCAGTCAATTTATATGGCAGGGTAAGAGGCCTAAGATATCTCTTAATAAACTTACTATATCTAAAGATCCTGGAGGTTTAGCATTACCGAATATCAGACTCTACAATCTTTGCTTTCTGGCACGCATAGTAGCTGATTGGATCCATGTAAAAAACAGAATTTATGTTTACCTGATAAATTACTTTCTCCAACGGTGTGTCCGGTCCACGGCGTCATCCTTACTTGTGGGATATTCTCTTCCCCAACAGGAAATGGCAAAGAGCCCAGCAAAGCTGGTCACATGATCCCTCCTAGGCTCCGCCTACCCCAGTCATTCGACCGACGTTAAGGAGGAATATTTGCATAGGAGAAACCATATGGTACCGTGGTGACTGTAGTTAAAGAAAATAAATTATCAGACCTGATTAAAAAAACCAGGGCGGGCCGTGGACCGGACACACCGTTGGAGAAAGTAATTTATCAGGTAAACATAAATTCTGTTTTCTCCAACATAGGTGTGTCCGGTCCACGGCGTCATCCTTACTTGTGGGAACCAATACCAAAGCTTTAGGACACGGATGAAGGGAGGGAGCAAATCAGGTCACCTAAATGGAAGGCACCACGGCTTGCAAAACCTTTCTCCCAAAAATAGCCTCAGAAGAAGCAAAAGTATCAAACTTGTAAAATTTGGTAAAAGTGTGCAGTGAAGACCAAGTCGCTGCCCTACATATCTGATCAACAGAAGCCTCGTTCTTGAAGGCCCATGTGGAAGCCACAGCCCTAGTGGAATGAGCTGTGATTCTTTCGGGAGGCTGCCGTCCGGCAGTCTCGTAAGCCAATCTGATGATGCTTTTAATCCAAAAAGAGAGAGAGGTAGAAGTTGCTTTTTGACCTCTCCTTTTACCGGAATAAACAACAAACAAGGAAGATGTTTGTCTAAAATCCTTTGTAGCATCTAAATAGAATTTTAGAGCGCGAACAACATCCAAATTGTGCAACAAACGTTCCTTCTTTGAAACTGGTTTCGGACACAGAGAAGGTACGATAATCTCCTGGTTAATGTTTTTGTTAGAAACAACTTTTGGAAGAAAACCAGGCTTAGTACGTAAAACCACCTTATCTGCATGGAACACCAGATAAGGAGGAGAACACTGCAGAGCAGATAATTCTGAAACTCTTCTAGCACAAGAAATTGCAACCAAAAACAAAACTTTCCAAGATAATAACTTAATATCAACGGAATGTAAGGGTTCAAACGGAACCCCCTGAAGAACTGAAAGAACTAAATTGAGACTCCAAGGAGGAGTCAAAGGTTTGTAAACAGGCTTAATTCTAACCAGAGCCTGAACAAAGGCTTGAACATCTGGCACAGCTGCCAGCTTTTTGTGAAGTAACACAGACAAGGCAGAAATCTGTCCCTTCAGGGAACTTGCAGATAATCCTTTTTCCAATCCTTCTTGAAGGAAGGATAGAATCTTAGGAATCTTAACCTTATCCCAAGGGAATCCTTTAGATTCACACCAACAGATATATTTTTTCCAAATTTTGTGGTAAATCTTTCTAGTTACAGGCTTTCTGGCCTGAACAAGAGTATCGATAACAGAATCTGAGAACCCTCGCTTCGATAAGATCAAGCGTTCAATCTCCAAGCAGTCAGCTGGAGTGAAACCAGGTTCGGATGTTCGAACGGACCCTGAACAAGAAGGTCTCGTCTCAAAGGTAGCTTCCAAGGTGGAGCCGATGACATATTCACCAGATCTGCATACCAAGTCCTGCATGGCCACGCAGGAGCTATCAAGATCACCGACGCCCTCTCCTGATTGATCCTGGCTACCAGCCTGGGGATGAGAGGAAACGGCGGGAACACATAAGCTAGTTTGAAGGTCCAAGGTGCTACTAGTGCATCCACTAGAGCCGCCTTGGGATCCCTGGATCTGGACCCGTAGCAAGGAACTTTGAAGTTCTGACGAGAGGCCATCAGATCCATGTCTGGAATGCCCCACAGCTGAGTGACTTGGGCAAAGATTTCCGGATGGAGTTCCCACTCCCCCGGATGCAATGTCTGACGACTCAGAAAATCCGCTTCCCAATTTTCCACTCCTGGGATGTGGATAGCGGACAGGTGGCAGGAGTGAGACCCACAGAATGATTTTGGTCACTTCTTCCATCGCTAGGGAACTCCTTGTTCCCCCCTGATGGTTGATGTACGCAACAGTTGTCATGTTGTCTGATTGAAACCGTATGAACTTGGCCCTCGCTAGCTGAGGCCAAGCCTTGAGAGCATTGAATATCGCTCTCAGTTCCAGAATATTTATCGGTAGAAGAGATTCTTCCCGAGACCAAAGACCCTGAGCTTTCAGGGATCCCCAGACCGCGCCCCAGCCCATCAGACTGGCGTCGGTCGTGACAATGACCCACTCTGGTCTGCGGAATGTCATTCCTTGTGACAGGTTGTCCAGGGACAGCCACCAACGGAGTGAGTCTCTGGTCCTCTGATTTACTTGTATCTTCGGAGACAAGTCTGTATAATCCCCATTCCACTGACTGAGCATGCACAGTTGTAATGGTCTTAGATGAATGCGCGCAAAAGGAACTATGTCCATTGCCGCTACCATCAACCCGATCACTTCCATGCACTGAGCTATGGAAGGAAGAGGAACGGAATGAAGTATCCGACAAGAGTCTAGAAGCTTTGTTTTTCTGGCCTCTGTCAGAAATATCCTCATTTCTAAGGAGTCTATTATTGTTCCCAAGAAGGGAACCCTTGTTGACGGAGATAGAGAACTCTTTTCCACGTTCACTTTCCATCCGTGAGATCTGAGAAAGGCCAGGACTATGTCCGTGTGAGCCTTTGCTTGAGGAAGGGACGACGCTTGAATCAGAATGTCGTCCAAGTAAGGTACTACAGCAATGCCCCTTGGTCTTAGCACAGCTAGAAGGGACCCTAGTATCTTTGTGAAAATCCTTGGAGCAGTGGCTAATCCGAAAGGAAGCGCCACGAACTGGTAATGCTTGTCCAGGAATGCGAACCTTAGGAACCGATGATGTTCCTTGTGGATAGGAATATGTAGATACGCATCCTTTAAATCCACCGTGGTCATGAATTGACCTTCCTGAATGGAAGGAAGAATAGTTCGAATGGTTTCCATCTTGAACGATGGAACCTTGAGAAACTTGTTTAAGATCTTGAGATCTAAGATTGGTCTGAACGTTCCCTCTTTTTTGGGAACTATGAACAGATTGGAGTAGAACCCCATCCCTTGTTCTCTTAATGGAACAGGATGAATCACTCCCATTTTTAACAGGTCTTCTACACAATGTAAGAATGCCTGTCTTTTTATGTGGTCTGAAGACAACTGAGACCTGTGGAACCTCCCCCTTGGGGGAAGTCCCTTGAATTCCAGAAGATAACCTTGGGAGACTATTTCTAGCGCCCAAGGATCCAGAACATCTCTTGCCCAAGCCTGAGCGAAGAGAGAGAGTCTGCCCCCCACCAGATCCGGTCCCGGATCGGGGGCCAACATTTCATGCTGTCTTGGTAGCAGTGGCAGGCTTCTTGGCCTGCTTTCCCTTGTTCCAGCCTTGCATTGGTCTCCAAGCTGGCTTGGCTTGAGAAGAATTACCCTCTTGCTTAGAGGACGTAGCACCTTGGGCTGGTCCGTTTCTACGAAAGGGACGAAAATTAGGTTTATTTTTGGCCTTGAAAGGCCGATCCTGAGGAAGGGCGTGGCCCTTACCCCCAGTGATATCAGAGATAATCTCTTTCAAGTCAGGGCCAAACAGCGTTTTCCCCTTGAAAGGAATGTTAAGTAGCTTGTTCTTGGAAGACGCATCAGCCGACCAAGATTTCAACCAAAGCGCTCTGCGCGCCACAATAGCAAACCCAGAATTCTTAGCCGCTAACCTAGCCAATTGCAAAGTGGCGTCTAGGGTGAAAGAATTAGCCAATTTGAGAGCATTGATTCTGTCCATAATCTCCTCCAAAGGAGGAGAATCACTATCGACCCGCCTTTATCAGATCATCAAACCAGAAACATGCGGCTGTAGCGACAGGGACAATGCATGAAATAGGTTGTAGAAGGTAACCTTGCTGAACAAAGATCTTTTTAAGCAAACCTTCTAATTTTTTATCCATAGGATCTTTGAAAGCACAACTATCCTCTATGGGTATAGTGGTGCGTTTGTTTAAAGTGGAAACCGCTCCCTCGACCTTGGGGACTGTCTGCCATAAGTCCTTTCTGGGGTCGACCATAGGAAACAATTTTTTAAATATGGGGGGAGGGACGAAAGGAATACCGGGCCTTTCCCATTCTTTATCAACAATGTCCGCCACCCGCTTGGGTATAGGAAAAGCTTCTGGGAGCCCCGGCACCTCTAGGAACTTGTCCATTTTACATAGTTTCTCTGGGATGACCAACTTGTCACAATCATCCAGAGTGGATAATACCTCCTTAAGCAGAATGCGGAGATGTTCCAACTTAAATTTAAATGCAATCACATCAGGTTCAGCCTGTTGAGAAATGTTTCTAGAATCACTAATTTCTCCCTCAGACAAAACCTCCCTGGCCCCATCAGACTGGGTTAGGGGCCCTTCAGAAATATTATTATCAGCGTCGTCATGCTCTACAGTATCTAAAACAGAGCAGCCGCGCTTACGCTGATAAGTGTTCATTTTGGCTAAAATGTTTTTGACAGAATTATCCATTACAGCCGTTAATTGTTGCATAGTAAGGAGTATTGGCGCGCTAGATGTACTAGGGGCCTCCTGAGTGGGCAAGACTCGTGTAGACGAAGGAGGGAATGATGCAGTACCATGCTTACTCCCCTCACTTGAGGAATCATCTTGGGCATCATTGTCATTATCACATAAATCACGTTTATTTAAATGAATAGGAATTCTGGCTTCCCCACATTCAGAACACAGTCTATCTGGTAGTTCAGACATGTTAAACAGGCATAAACTTGATAACAAAGTACAAAAAACGTTTTAAAATAAAACCGTTACTGTCACTTTAAATATTAAACTGAACACACTTTATTACTGCAATTGCGAAAAAACATGAAGGAATTGTTCAAAATTCACCAAATTTTCACCACAGTGTCTTAAAACCTTAAAAGTATTGCACACCAAATTTGGAAGCTTTAACCCATAAAATAACGGAACCGGAGCCGTTTTTAACTTTAACCCCTTTACAGTCCCTGGTATCTGCTTTGCTGAGACCCAACCAAGCCCAAAGGGGAATACGATACCAAATGACGCCTTCAGAAAGTCTTTTCTAAGTATCAGAGCTCCTCTCACATGCGACTGCATGCCATGCCTCTCAAAAACAAGTGCGCAACACCGGCGCGAAAATGAGGCTCTGCTTATGCTTTGGGAAAGCCCCTAAAGAATAAGGTGTCTAATACAGTGCCTGCCGATATCAATATATCAAAATACCCAGATAAAATGATTCCTCAAGGCTAAATATGTGTTAATAATGAATCGATTTAGCCCAAAAAAAGTCTACAGTCTTAATAAGCCCTTGTGAAGCCCTTATTTACGATCGTAATAAACATGGCTTACCGGATCCCATAGGGAAAATGACAGCTTCCAGCATTACATCGTCTTGTTAGAATGTGTCATACCTCAAGCAGCAAGAGACTGCACACTGTTCCCCCAACTGAAGTTAATTGCTCTCAACAGTCCTGTGTGGAACAGCCATGGATTTTAGTGACGGTTGCTAAAATCATTTTCCTCATACAAACAGAAATCTTCATCTCTTTTCTGTTTCTGAGTAAATAGTACATACCAGCACTATTTCAAAATAACAAACTCTTGATTGAATAATAAAAAACTACAGTTAAACACTAAAAAACTCTAAGCCATCTCCGTGGAGATGTTGCCTGTACAACGGCAAAGAGAATGACTGGGGTAGGCGGAGCCTAGGAGGGATCATGTGACCAGCTTTGCTGGGCTCTTTGCCATTTCCTGTTGGGGAAGAGAATATCCCACAAGTAAGGATGACGCCGTGGACCGGACACACCTATGTTGGAGAAAATTATGTTTTAAATAACGAATTAGAATCAAACATTTGTAAGCCTTATTTCCCAGTGGCTATGGTTCACTCTTTATCACGGGAGTTGCCTGCGAATATTAAAACACTCAGCACTATATATATCCCGATCAAGGCATGGGGTAAATTAACTAAATCTCTCTCAATATCTTCCCATAATAGGGAATCCACAATTTCAAGCAGGCATAGACTCAAGTATCTTTAATAGGTGGCATAACTCTGGTCTTGATAAAAACATAATTTATGCTTACCTGATAAATTCCTTTCTCCTGTAGTGTGGTCAGTCCACGGGTCATCATTACTTGTGGGAATATTTGCTCCTCCCCAACAGGAAGTGCAAGAGGATCACCCAGCAGAGCTGCTACATAGCTCCTCCCCTCTACTTACTATATCTAAAGATCCTGGAGGTTTAGCATTACCGAATATCAGACTCTACAATCTTTGCTTTCTGGCACGCATAGTAGCTGATTGGATCCATGTAAAAAATTATGTTTTAAATAACGAATTAGAATCAAACATTTGTAAGCCTTATTTCCCAGTGGCTATGGTTCACTCTTTATCACGGGAGTTGCCTGCGAATATTAAAACACTCAGCACTATATATATCCCGATCAAGGCATGGGGTAAATTAACTAAATCTCTCTCAATATCCAGAAGTGTTTCGAAATATCTTCCCATAATAGGGAATCCACAATTTCAAGCAGGCATAGACTCAAGTATCTTTAATAGGTGGCATAACTCTGGTCTTGATAAAAACATAATTTATGCTTACCTGATAAATTCCTTTCTCCTGTAGTGTGGTCAGTCCACGGGTCATCATTACTTGTGGGAATATTTGCTCCTCCCCAACAGGAAGTGCAAGAGGATCACCCAGCAGAGCTGCTACATAGCTCCTCCCCTCTACGTCACACCCAGTCATTCGACCGAGAACCAACGAGAAAGGAGAAGCTAAAGGGTGCAGTGGTGACTGGAGTATAATTTAAAAATTTAGACCTGCCATAAAAAACAGGGCGGGCCGTGGACTGACCACACTACAGGAGAAAGGAATTTATCAGGTAAGCATAAATTATGTTTTCTCCTGTTAAGTGTGGTCAGTCCACGGGTCATCATTACTTGTGGGATACCAATACCAAAGCTAAAGTACATGGATGACGGGAGGGACAGGCAGGATCTTTATACGGAAGGAACCACTGCCTGAAGAACCTTTCTCCCAAAAACAGCCTCCGAAGAAGCAAAAGTGTCAAATTTGGAAAATTTGGAAAAAGTATGAAGCGAAGACCAAGTTGCAGCCTTGCAAATCTGTTCAACAGAGGCCTCATTCTTAAAGGCCCAAGTGGAAGCCACAGCTCTAGTGGAATGAGCTGTAATTCTTTCAGGAGGCTGCTGTCCAGCAGTCTCATAAGCTAAACGTATTATGCTACGAAGCCAAAAAGAGAGAGAGGTAGCCGAAGCTTTTTGACCTCTCCTCTGACCAGAATAAACGACAAACAGGGAAGACGTTTGTCGAAAATCTTTAGTTGCCTGTAAATAAAATTTCAGGGCACGAACTACATCCAGATTGTGTAGTAGTCGTTCCTTCTTCGAAGAAGGATTTGGACACAAGGAAGGAACAACAATCTCTTGATTGATATTCCTGTTAGTGACCACCTTAGGTAAGAACCCAGGTTTAGTACGCAGAACTACCTTGTCTGAATGAAAAATCAGATAAGGAGAATCACAATGTAAGGCTGATAACTCAGAGACTCTTCGAGCTGAGGAAATAGCCATTAAAAACAGAACTTTCCAAGATAACAATTTTATATCAATGGAATGAAGGGGTTCAAACGGAACACCCTGTAAAACGTTAAGAACTAGGTTTAAACTCCATGGCGGAGCAACAGCTTTAAACACAGGCTTAATCCTGGCCAAAGCCTGACAAAAAGCCTGAACGTCTGGAACCTCTGACAGACGTTTGTGTAACAGAATGGACAGAGCTGAGATCTGTCCCTTTAACGAACTAGCGGATAAACCCTTTTCTAAACCTTCTTGTAGAAAAGACAATATCCTAGGAATCCTAACCTTACTCCAAGAGTAACCTTTGGATTCGCACCAATATAGGTATTTACGCCATATTTTATGGTAAATCTTTCTGGTAACAGGCTTCCTAGCCTGTATTAAGGTATCAATTACTGACTCAGAAAATCCACGTTTTGATAAAATCAAGCGTTCAATTTCCAGGCAGTCAGCTTCAGAGAAATTAGATTTTGATGTTTGAAGGGACCCTGAATCAGAAGGTCCTGTCTCAGAGGCAGAGACCAAGGTGGACAGGATGACATGTCCACTAGATCTGCATACCAGGTCCTGCGTGGCCACGCAGGCGCTATTAGAATCACCGATGCTCTCTCCTGTTTGATCCTGGCAATCAATCGAGGAAGCATCGGGAAGGGTGGAAACACATAAGCCCTCCCGAAGGTCCAAGGTGCTGTCAAAGCATCTACCAGGACCGCTCCCGGATCCCTGGATCTGGACCCGTAACAAGGAAGCTTGGCGTTCTGTCGAGACGCCATGAGATCTATTTCTGGTTTGCCCCAACGTCGAAGTATTTGGGCAAAGACCTCCGGATGAAGTTCCCACTCCCCCGGATGAAAAGTCTGACGACTTAGGAAATCCGCCTCCCAGTTCTCCACTCCCAGAATGTGGATTGCTGATAGGTGGCAAGAGTGAGACTCTGCCCAGCGAATTATCTTTGATACTTCCATCATCGCTAGGGAGCTTCTTGTCCCTCCTTGATGGTTGATGTAAGCTACAGTCGTGATGTTGTCCGACTGAAACCTGATGAACCCCCGAGTTGTTAACTGGGGCCAAGCCAGAAGGGCATTGAGAACTGCTCTCAATTCCAGAATGTTTATTGGCAGGAGACTCTCTTCCTGAGTCCATGATCCCTGAGCCTTCAGAGAATTCCAGATAGCGCCCCAACCTAGTAGGCTGGCATCTGTTGTTACAATTGTCCAATCTGGCCTGCTGAATGGCATCCCCCTGGACAGATGTGGCCGAGAAAGCCACCATAGAAGAGAATTTCTGGTCTCTTGATCCAGATTCAGAGTAGGGGACAAATCTGAGTAATCCCCATTCCACTGACTTAGCATGCACAATTGCAGCGGTCTGAGATGTAGGCGTGCAAAGGGTACTATGTCCATTGCCGCTACCATTAAGCCGATCACCTCCATGCATTGAGCCACTGACGGGTGTTGAATGGAATGAAGGACACGGCAAGCATTTTGAAGCTTTGTTAACCTGTCTTCTGTCAGGTAGATCTTCATTTCTACAGAATCTATAAGAGTCCCCAAGAAGGGAACTCTTGTGAGTGGAAAGAGAGAACTCTTCTTTTCGTTCACCTTCCACCCATGCGACCTTAGAAATGCCAGTACTAACTCTGTATGAGACTTGGCAGTTTGAAAGCTTGAAGCTTGTATCAGAATGTCGTCTAGGTACGGAGCTACCGAAATTCCTCGCGGTCTTAGCACCGCCAGAAGAGCACCCAAAACCTTTGTGAAGATTCTTGGAGCCGTAGCCAATCCAAATGGAAGAGCTACAAACTGGTAATGCCTGTCTAGGAAGGCAAACCTTAGATACCGGTAATGATCTCTGTGAATCGGTATGTGAAGGTAAGCATCCTTTAAATCCACTGTGGTCATGTACTGACCCTTTTGGATCATGGGTAGGATTGTCCGAATAGTTTCCATTTTGAACGATGGAACTCTTAGGAATTTGTTTAGGATCTTTAAATCCAAGATTGGTCTGAAGATTCCTTCTTTCTTGGGAACCACAAACAGATTTGAGTAAAACCCCTGTCCGTGTTCCGACCGCGGAACCGGATGGATCACTCCCATTAGTAAAAGATCTTGTACACAGCGTAGAAACGCCTCTTTCTTTATTTGGTTTGTTGACAACCTTGACAGATGAAATCTCCCTTTTGGGGGAGAGGATTTGAAGTCCAGAAGATATCCCTGAGATATGATCTCTAACGCCCAGGGATCCTGGACATCTCTTGCCCAAGCCTGGGCGAAGAGAGAAAGTCTGCCCCCCACTAGATCCGTTCCCGGATCGGGGGCCCTCAATTCATGCTGTCTTAGGGGCAGCAGCAGGTTTTCTGGCCTGCTTGCCCTTGTTCCAGGACTGGTTAGGTCTCCAGCCTTGTCTGTAGCGAGCAACAGCTCCTTCCTGTTTTGGTGCAGAGGAAGTTGATGCTGCTCCTGCCTTGAAATTACGAAAGGAACGAAAATTAGACTGTCTAGCCCTAGGTTTGGCTATGTCTTGAGGCAGGGCATGGCCTTTACCTCCTGTAATGTCAGCGATAATTTCTTTCAAACCGGGCCCGAATAAGGTCTGCCCTTTGAAAGGTATGTTAAGCAATTTAGATTTAGAAGTAACGTCAGATGACCAGGATTTTAGCCACAGTGCTCTGCGTGCCTGAATGGCGAATCCAGAATTGTTAGCCGTAAGTTTAGTTAAATGTACTACGGCATCTGAAACAAATGAATTAGCTAGCTTAAGTGTTTTAAGCTTGTTTGAAATCTCCTCTATAGTTATTGAGTCAAGAGTCTCTTCCAGGGACTCGGACCAAAAAGCGGCCGCGGCCGTGACAGACGCAATACATGCAAGGGGTTGCAATATAAAACCTTGTTGAACAAACATTTTCTTAAGGTAACCCTCTAATTTTTTATCCATTGGATCTGAAAAGGCACAGCTATCCTCCACCGGGATAGTGGTACGCTTAGCCAGAGTAGAAACCGCTCCCTCCACCTTAGGGACCGTCTGCCATAAGTCCCGTGTGGTGGCGTCTATTGGAAACATTTTTCTAAATACAGGAGGGGGGGAAAAGGGTACACCGGGCCTATCCCACTCCTTAGTAATTATCTCTGTAAGCCTCTTAGGTATAGGAAATACGTCAGTACTCGCCGGTACCGCATAGTATCTATCCAGCCTACATAATTTCTCTGGGATTGCAACGGTGTTACAATCATTCAGAGCCGCTAATACCTCCCCTAGCAGTACGCGGAGGTTTTCAAGCTTAAACTTAAAATTAGAAATGTCTGAATCCACTCTATTGGGATCAGAACCGTCAGCTGCAGATTGAAGCTCTCCGTCCTCATGTTCCGCATACTGTGACGCAGTATCTGACATGGCCCTATTATTATCAGCGCACTCTGTTCTCACCCCAGAGTGATCACGCTTCCCTCTAAGTTCTGGCAATTTAGACAAAAATTCAGTCATAACATTAGCCATGTCCTGTAATGTGATTTGTAATGGCCGCCCTGAAGTACCCGGCGTTACAATATCACGCACCTCCCGAGCGGGAGATGCAGGTACTGACACGTGAGGAGAGTTAGTCGGCATAACTTTCCTCTCGTTGTCTGGTGAATGATGTTCAATTTGTACAGATTGACTTTTATTTAAAGTAGCATCAATGCAATTAGTACATAAATTTCTATTGGGCTCCACTTTGGCTTTAGCACATATAGCACAGAGATATTCCTCTGAGTCAGACATGTTTAACACACTAGCAATTAAACCAGCAAACTTGGAAATACTTTTCAATTCAACTTACAAATAATATGAAAAAAAACGTACTGTGCCTTTAAGAAGCACAGAAAAGTTATGACAGTTGAGTAACAATAAACCGGAGAAACTATAAAATCAAATTCTTTCCGGTAAAAACACAATTTTAGCAAAGGATTGCCCCCATTAGCAATGGATAACTAACCCTTTAATAGCAGAAAAAATGTACAGAATATAACGTTTTTTATCACAGTCAAAGCACAATCTCACAGGTCTGCTGTGAGTGATTACCTCCCTCAAAATAAGTTTTGAAGACCCTTGAGCTCTGTAGAGACGAACCGGATCATGCAGGGAAGAAAACAGACTAGTGACTGAATTTCTGATGCGTAGTAAAAGCGCCAAATTAAGCCCCTCCCCCTCACACACATCAGTGAGGGAGATCAGTAAACTGTCTTAAATTAAATAAAATGCCCGCCAAGTGGATAAAAACAGTGCCCAAACAATTTTTCACCCAGTACCTCAGAAAATTAAACGATTTAACATGCCAGCAAAACGTTTAACATCAAATAAATGAATTGTCATAGAAAGCCTGCTGCTAGTCGTTCTCACTGCAAGATAGGCTAAAGTTTTATGCATACAGTATTATCCCAGTGAAGTGCCATTCCCCAGAATACTGAAGTGTAAATATACATACATGACAGCCTGATACCAGTTGCTACTACTGCATTTAAGGCTGAACTTACATTATATAGGTATTGGCAGTATTTTCTCAGTCAATTCCATTCCTCAGAAAATAATATGCTGCTACATACCTCTTTGCAGGTGAACCTGCCCTCTGTCCCCTGATCTGAAGTTTACCTCACTCCTCAGATGGCCGAGAACAGCACAATGATCTTAACTACTCCGGCTAAAATCATACAAAAACACAGGTAGATTCTTCTTCAAATTCTCCATGAGAAGGAACAACACACTCCGGTGCTGTTTTAAAATAACAAACTTTTGATTGAAGTTATAAAAACTAAGTATAATCACCACAGTCCTCTCACACATCCTATCTATTAGTTGGGTGCAAGAGAATGACTGGGTGTGACGTAGAGGGGAGGAGCTATGTAGCAGCTCTGCTGGGTGATCCTCTTGCACTTCCAGTTGGGGAGGAGCAAATATTCCCACAAGTAATGATGACCCGTGGACTGACCACACTTAACAGGAGAAATAATCTGTATATTAGATAAAGAGAGAAAATGTATCAAGTCCTTTGAGGAACTTAAAACAGAATTTGATCTCCCCAATAGAGACTTTTTTGCTTATTTGCAAATAAGGCATTTTGCTGCAGAATTAATTAAACAGGAAGGCTTCTGTTGGACACTAGGTAAATTGGAAAGCTGGCTAACTCTAATAAAAAATGAACATATGTCTATTACCCTATGCTACAATATACTTAATATAAGCAAAGGTACCCCCTTATTAGATAACATGGCTTTAAAGTGGAGTTCATTAATACCCCAGATCAATATTGATTCGAAAACTATTCAACTATCAATAAGCAAAGTAGCTGCCTCCACGATATCTGCCACTTGGCGGGAAGCCCATATTAGGCTTCTTCATAGGACATTCTTCACTCCGGAGAAAGGCCTCAGAATACACAATCAACAATTTAATGTGTCCTAAATGCTCCCTTCAGGCGGCAGACCTGATTCATATGTTCTGGTCTTGCCCAAAGATCAGAAGATTTTGGAATAGATTAGAATATTGGCTAAAAACTACATTAAAAGTTAACACAAATCCTCTAACATTATATCAAATTATATTCTGTCTAAAGATGGAAAACACCAGGATAATGATAAAATAATAACCCTCTCTATCCTAACTACTAGATATCTGATTTGTAAAAAATGGAAAACAAGAGCACTCCCGACAATCTCTGAAATCAGGAATCATTTAAAAAAACAGTGTATGTTAGAACAAAAGGACATAGATATCGATAAGGAATCGGATATAAGGAAGTTTTTTGGTAAATGGGCAACATTTATAAAATCACTTCAGGAAACCGAAATTGATTATTTAATTTTCCCTTTTAAAAACTCAGAAATTGTTCTCCTGGGGATCTGGAAGATGTAGAAATTGCGGAGAGGGGAAAGGATTAGCTATCATCGTTATTCTCTTTTTTTTGTTGTTTTTTTTTGTTAGTATATTATAAAGCCCCGACCACATTGGTGGTTGAAGAAATTGATCTAAGATAACGGAGAGGAGGGGGGGAGGGAGGAGGGAGGGAGAGGGATCCAGTAGAGTTTAGAACCTGTTCTGTCTTCTCCTCTTTGTTTCTCCTTTTTCTTCCCCTTTGAACTAGTTTATCTCAAACATATTGATATAATTTTGTAAATTATAAATATTTACTGTTGGTAATCTTATGGATTATGGAAAGACAATTAGTTCTGCGTGGAGCAAAATATGTTCTTTTTTATTGTTTTTTTTTTTTGTTTTTTGTTTTTTGTTTCTCTTTTACATTGTACATAATACTGGTTAAAAAAAAAAAAAAAAAAAAAAATGATATAGGGTGGGGGGGGGGGGGTAAGGGGGAAAAAAAAAAAAAAAAACCCCAAGACATTTTCAGAGACAAATGTAAAGGTTATCTTAATATTTTGAATAATATTAAAAATAATTTCAAATATGTATGTTAAGCTGAATTAGCATAACATTGGATAAATTATCTTCGGCCATTCGGCCGTAATGTGCTTTATTTTTTCTTCAGTTTCTTCAATCTTTCTGTTCAAAATAACAAATATATTATGTATTATCTCTGTCTTTTGAAATATGTTTTGGCTCATAAATAAAGCAATAAAAAAAAAAAAAATGTCATGCTCTATCTGAATCACGAAAGAAAATATTTGGGTTCAGTGTCCCTTTAAGAGAAGGAATTCTAATATACCAGGGTACGAGTATGTGATATAACTTTAATAATGTAAAGTGAACTAGCTGGTGTCATAAGCTTTCCAAGTGAAAATGGAAGCAGCAACAGTCACCCAGACTGGAAACATTGTTCCGCTAACCGCACGTTCTAAACCACACAGACTAAAAACCAAGACCTCCGCTTCATTAGGAGTCGTCACTGAGCAGTTCCGCAGCAAAAAAAATGGGGTCGCTTTGCTCTATGAAGGAGGCGGAGCCATAGGACAGCAAGAAATACACAGTGCGCAACTAGATAAATGGTGCACATAGCTCCTACATCTGTATTTTGTTAAGACATATCCTAATTTAAAAGTAACTTTAAAAGAAATCTAAAAATTATCTGTCTAAAGCACTGATGCGTTATAAGGCAGACCCTTAATAGCTCCTCACAATCCGGACAGACTAAGGCTGAGGAGAAATATTGCACAGCGACCCTTAGCAGCCTAAAATTTATCAGATTGATAAACACACAAGCTCATTTGCCACATAAAAAATAGCCTCACATACCAATAACCCCTTCATACTACTAAAGAGGATGCAGTCTGTCTCAAATGTCACATAAAGCATCTGCCTCTGCCAGAATTAATCCTGAACTAAGGATTCTAGTCCCTTAAATGAGTGCAGAAAATTTGGGCAGCAATTTCCCAGCCTAACCCTTACAGTGCCAGCCTCCTAGCCCCAGAAGGCAATAGGCACTTATACCTGCATCTAGCTGTCCAGCAGGAGGACAGTTTACACAGTGTGAGAGGAAGTCACTCCTCACAGAGACCTAGGGCAGCAACATGTTAGGAAAACGCAGCAAGGCCCACCTCACAAGTTCCTACCTGCTTTAAAGCCACCACTGCCCTACTGCAGAGACCAACATGGAGTACGGCTATACCCAATCTTGAAAGGAAAGATCAGAGCAAACCTACTCTAGCTTTCAAAATAAGAAAATCTTGATTGAAGTGAAATAAATTCAATCTTCTTCAGAGACCAAAACCTCACCTCCTCCTTGCACCGAAGGCAAAGAGAATGACTAGGGTTTGTGGGAAGGGAAGTGATACTTAACAGTTTAACTGTGGTGTTCTTTGCCTCCTCCTGCTGGCCAGGAGTCATATTCCCAACAGTAATTAATGATGTTGTGGACTCACCATATCTTAGGAAAGAAATAGCTATTTGACAACTGAAATCAAAACTCAAATAAATTTGCTGAGAATGCACGGAGAGCAGATCTATAGCTTATTTCTCACTGTACACAAAAAGATCAATACTAATCCAGAATGAACATCTTAGCACCTTCCTCTCCCAAAGCAGTTTCTGCTGCACCTAACTTGTTTACTTAACTTTTCTCTAACTAATGCTGCTGTTCTGAAGTTGTCAGCATAAGTGTTTATTTCAGCATGCAAAGCAGCTATTTCAAATGGCAAAATAAAGGTAAAGGCACTATTTGACCGTTAAAGGGATACTAGACTCAAATGTTTTCTTTCATGATACAGATAGAGCATACAATTTTAAGCAACTTTCTTATTTAATCCTATTATCAATTTTTCTTCGTTCTCTTGCTATCTTTATTTGAAAACACAAGAATATAAGCTTTGAAGCCGTCCTCCTTTTTTTCCCCCGCACCTGGGTAGCGCTTGTCGATTGGTGGCTACATTTAGCCGCCAATCAGCAAACGCTATCCAGTGTGCAGAACCAAAAATGGGCCGGCTCCAAAGCTTATATTCTTGCTTTTTCAAATAAAGATAACAAGAGAACGATGAAAAATTGATAAAAGGAGTCAATTAGAAAGATGTTTAAAATTGATGCTCTATCTGAATCATAAAAGAAAACATTTGGGTTTAGTGTCCCTTTAATCATTGCGAAAATATAAGAAAAAAGGGGAGAAAAATAAATAAATAATAGTACACTGTCCCATTAACCATTTCATGCCGGAAATAAATTGTCTACATCAGAACAAAGTTCTGATGTAAACAAATTGAATTCATGTGATCGTACATGCAATCCCGTGATTTCATTTATGGGATTTGGTCAGGGGGGAGTGCCTATGACGCTAGGCACGCCCTCCAGCCTGCAATCCCATTTACAAAGCCGCTATGGCTGCAGTACAGCCAAACATCTAGGATGTTCCATGAAATCCTAACAGCGTTCAGGCCCAGCGCAGTTAGGGCGGCATGGAACGTCTTAACAGCAGGAAAGGGTTAATTAAAGTTTCCCTTGTTTAATGTTCACTGATAAAACTGCCATCTCTTTAACCTTATAAAAACATATAATATGCTCAACAACAAACTAAATAAATGATTTATTACAAATATACATATCCAGTTTTAGCAAACTTGACATTACAAAAATAAAAAGGCAGAAGTTTTTTCCTTACATAAAGCTTCAGGCTTTATATTAATAGAAGACGATAATGTCTTATAAATAGCTGTGTGAGACAAAAAAAATATTAATTTAATGCTTTTGCTTAATCTTCCTCATGTGGGATGCAATGGAAGCTGAAATTTCTCCATTTGTTTTGTTTTGGCCATAATAATCCACAAAAGAGCCATCTGGTCCGATGAGATACATAATAATTGTATGGTCCACCTATAAAACAAGAATAAAGCAGTTGAATAAAGACTCCATTAGGGCCCAGCTACCCAAAGACTCAGAGCAAAATAAAATGAGATATATTGGTATACAGCTCACAAATGACCCCTTGTGGTGATACTATGATATTCCCCCAACTTCAATATCTAAAGCTCACTAACAGTTCAGATTTAACCTGTTAACTACCAACATACCCTGTACGGTATGTTACTATCTGAGTTTTGCCAACAGTGGCGAAGCTTTGCTAGTACTGCATGCCTCATTTCCAGAGGCAGGCAGATATAGTGAGGTCTTGCAATCATTGGCAAGACCTGCACTATTTCCGAGGCCATGTAAGGGGGTATGTGAATGACCGGCCGGTGGTCGTTAAATGGTTAATAGTACCCTATTAAAGAGACATTGAAATATTGTGCATTATACATTCATTATTCAATTTGCTACCTTTTCCTGCAATTTAAATTTGAAAAATAGAAGTAAACTCTGTAGACTTCATAAGCCTAACCCTGCACAATATCTGTCTAAATCTCAGCAGAGGTGATTAAATGGACAGGAAACCAGCATTTTTCTCTCTCTTGGGTTAGATAGAGCATAACATTTTAAACAGTTTTCCAATGTACTTCTATTATTAAGAATATGTCATAATAGGAAAAAAAAATAATTGTAAAATATTCCTTGTTGTTCCTACATGGTACTAGATTTATGGGGAGCTTTATATTTGTTATGAACATGCGCAGATTCACTTACTATATAATCATTGTCTTCATCCTTTGGTCCAGAGCTAAAGTACACTCTGTATGCTCGAGCCACTTTCTCAATTTGTTCAGCTGAACCCGTCAATCCAATCAGTTTAGAAGAAAACTCTGGAAAGAATAAAGATAGATGTTTACTAGCACACTAATTCCCTTTACATAGTTATATATGAACACACATGCAATGCACTGGCCCACTTCACCGTACAAGCCGTTCTGTGATTAAAGGGGCACTTTTTAAACCTTCCATTACAACTTATAAAGACGAATGATCTGTCCTAGTCCAGGACCTCAGTGCTCTGACTGACTCATTTTAATCCCTCCATTTCTGCCTACCCCGCTCTTCACCCTCTGCTCAAATCTTTTTACATATAAAAGCAGAAAATACACAAATAAGAAGCTACTCCCCGCTCAGAGAAGCTGAATTTGCAAGTGGTTATCAGGCGCACAGCGAAAACAGAGATTGTGACAACACTTTGCTATTTTACAACTTCTGATTCTACTTCCGTCAGCTTTCTCATTTAAAAAAAAGTAATTAGGTGGATGGTGAAGAGAGAGGGGGGGAGTAAGACGGGGATTAAAGGACTCTGATGGTCAGTTTACATAATAAAAGGAAACATATTGCTTCATATATTTAAACCCAGTTACAAACCTTAAAGGAATTACAAAAAAGTACTCACCTTTAACATATCTAGCAACTGCATCCTTGTCATCTCGGTCAGGATCAATGGTAATAAACAAGGGTGTCAAATTAGGTAGAGATGGTATTTTATCTGTTAGTACAGAAACAGTAGTTAAAAAACAAATTATTACTCAAACAAATGTAAAGATTGTTTATAGACCAATCTAAAATACCAATTTTTTTTCTTATTAAAGAATCAATGCTGAACCGGAATATGTTTACATTATGACTCAATGAATAAATTAATAAGCCATTCATATGCATTTAAAAAGTATTTAAAGCAGACTTAAAACACTGTGTAATTTCAAGACTTTTTGCAGACTTGCCGCGATTGTGTCAGATGAGCGTGAAAATGTTCTGAATAAGTTAACGCCAATTGCTGGCATCTGTTTGTCAACAGTCAAACTCTGTACCTTATTTTGAACAGCTAACCCGGACATATTATAAGACAAGACTATGGGCGAGATTTATTACTAGGCGAATGCCTCGATCAGCAGTCACCATATATTTGTGTTACTTTTAAGTCATTACCTATTTCGTCCACAACCAGAATCATCTTCTCTATTTCTTCAGGACAAATGTCCGGACAATGTGTGAAGCCAAAATACAGCAAGACCCACTGGCCAAGGTAATCTTTGTCTGACTTGGGTTGTCCGTTGTGATCAATTAAAGAAAACGGACCTCCAAGTAATGGTTTACCCAGTGAACGGACTCGTTCCTGCTCAAGCTCTGCATTTAAATGAGAAAAAAAATCAAATAGATATATATATATATTTTATTAGGTTGCAAAAGCACAAAGGGATAAATGCAGCCAAATAAGACAAACCATAACTAAATATAAATCAGAAAATCATCTGAGAAACAAAAAAAAAGTTCAGACAAATACGGTGCACACCCAGGAGTGAGTGAGAAAGAGAAAAAGAGAGAGAGAGAAAAAGAGAGAGAGAGAAAAAGAGAGAGAGAGAAAAAGAGAGAGAGAGAAAAAGAGAGAGAGAGAAAAAGAGAGAGAGAGAGAAAAAGAGAGAGAGAGAGAAAAAGAGAGAGAGAGAGAAAAAGAGAGAGAGAGAAAAAGAGAGAGAGAGAAAAAGAGAGAGAGAGAAAAAGAGAGAGAGAGAAAAAGAGAGAGAGAGAAAAAGAGAGAGAGAGAAAAAGAGAGAGAGAGAAAAAGAGAGAGAGAGAAAAAGAGAGAGAGAGAAAAAGAGAGAGAGAGAAAAAGAGAGAGAGAGAAAAAGAGAGAGAGAGAAAAAGAGAGAGAGAGAAAAAGAGAGAGAGAGAAAAAGAGAGAGAGAGAAAAAGAGAGAGAGAGAAAAAGAGAGAGAGAAAAAGAGAGAGAGAGAAAAAGAGAGAGAGAGAAAAAGAGAGAGAGAGAAAAAGAGAGAGAGAGAAAAAGAGAAAGAAAGAAAAAGAGAAAGAAAGAAAGAAAGAAAGAAAGAAAGAAAGAAAGAAAGAAAGAGAGAGAGAGAGAGAGAGAGAGAGAGAGAGAGAGAGAGAGAGAACGAGAGAGAGAAAAAGAGAGAAAGAAAAAGAGAGAAAGAAAAAGAGAGAAAGAAAGAGAGAGAGAGAAAGAGAGAGAGAAAGAAAGAAAGAAAAAGAGAAAGAAAAAGAGAGAAAGAAAAAGAGAGAAAGAAAAAGAGAGAAAGAAAAAGAGAGAAAGAAAAAGAGAGAAAGAAAAAGAGAGAAAGAAAAAGAGAGAAAGAAAGAGAGAGAGAGAAAGAGAGAGAGAAAGAAAGAGAGAGAAAGAGAGAGACTTGAATGCTTCAAACTTGAAAAAGGAAGACAGACACTCTTCTGAAAGCTTGTCATCTTATAAATGTATAGTTAGTCCAATAAAATAGTAGTATCATTGCTCAATGCAATACTCTTGTTATTTTGATATATTTATATTTAAGATGTGTTTAATTATCTTTATAAATAATTAACACTAGTTTTGATGACTATAACCTCATTACATGTGCACTGGGACTATTGGGTTTTAGCAAAAAGAAAACAATAACAATGTTTTACTTTTGTTAAATAAGTCAGCTCACCTTAGTGGTACCTTCTAACCCTGCTCTCTCGTTCAGGTTGCTATATTCTCTATAAAACGCTGTTCTGTGCAGGTAATATAGAGCCGGCCCCTGGCATAGGAAAGTGGTGCCTATGGCACTTTCAGAGTAACTGCTCTTCCTTCCCTCATCTTATATATACACATAGCAAGGTAATGATGACTTCCCTTAGAAGTATTATTGCAAGTACATTTATTTATAGGACTGCCCTTTTAAAGGGACAGTAAAGTCCAAATTAAACTTTCATGATTCAGATAGGACATGTCATTTTAAACAACTTTCCAATTTACTTTTCTTATCAAATTTGCTTTGTTCTCTTGGAATTCTTAGTTAAAAGCTAAACCTAGGTAGGCTCATATGCAAATTTCTAAGCCCTTGAGGGCCGCCTCTTATCTAAATGCATTTGACATTTTTTCACAGCTAGAGGGCATTAATTCATGTGTTTCATATAGATAACATTGTGCTCACGCCCATGGAGTCAACATTGATTGGCTAAAATTTAATTCTGTCAAAAAAATCTGAGATAAGGGGGCGGTCTGCGGAAGCTTAGATACAAGGTAATCTCGGAGATAAAAAGTATATTAATATAACAGTGTTGGTTATGCAAAATTGGGGAACAGTAAACAAAGTGATTATCTTTTTAAATAATACTACTTTTGGTGTTTACTGTCCCTTCAATGGAATGCTGCACTAAACATTTTTTTTTAGATTCATTAGTAAAAATGTGTGAACAATAATCTGATGTTAGAGCATTTCATTATTGGTTTTGTGTAAAAAGGGTAAACACATAGTTGAAATTCTGTACTTGATCTGCTATCAGATGTTTTTCCCCTCTTTTTGTTGAGCCTGAAGGTGTGTGAGCCTCTAGCGTGCTGTATATCTGTAAACAGTGTGAAGCAGTTGTGACTCACTGTGCTCCTGTGAGACCAGACGCTGAAGAGAGTAATGGAAGGCAGCGTAAGAACACACCTTCAGTCAGAACAGGTGTGAACTGCTTCTGATTGTCCGGATTGTTCTGCCGATACAGAAGTACTACACAAAGTGAGTGAGTGTAACGGGGGCAGAGCTTTTTATTACGGCTATATTGCTTCCTTATCCTAATGTCTTTATCCCAAGGACCACCAATTAACTACTGGTCCAGAGAGACATATGTGTATAACAGTCAATCACCAGCCTGTGTTCATCTCAGGATCAGGCATTTTACGGTTTGACTTTAATAACATGTTTAAGATGAGCAGAAGCTGGTGGTTGGCCGCTATACATACAAAGTATTACGGATTAGCTCACAGGCCTCTGTCATTACAGGGCTGACTGTGTTACCCCGTTGTGTGGGCTAAAAACAAATGGTAAACAAGCAATAGTTAAATAATAAATTATTCTAATGTATCAGAGGTATTTATGCCACTTTCAATACATTCTTTACTTTGTAAGCATACAAGTATGTTTAGGGTAAAAATATTCTCAATCGTAAATCAAGTGTAGTAATACAATTTACCCACTAGATGGAGCAGGTGCACTACTGGCTGAAACAATTGAGTGAACTGGATATTCAGTATGCACTTGTGTGATTAGTGATACCACAAACATGTCTACACATTACAACAAAAACTAAATACAATTACATACATTTATTTTTCCATGGCCTGAGCCTTGTATCCCACTTACTATCTTCTTTCTCTTTTTTCAGATATTTCATCCCAGCCATTAAGACTCCACCCAACGCCACAGTAACTGCCAGAGATTTCCATGAAACCGGCTACTAGGAGAAAGATCACACACGCTTACAAAACATTCATTAATACAGATATCATATTCAAAAATGAAGGTAAAAAAGAAAAAAAAAATATATATATAATAAAAAATAAAAAAGGTAATTTACTTATTTCATCAAATTTACTTTTTACTCTTCATACCCTTTGTTGAAAAGCAGACAGGTAGGCAGTACATGCACTACAGTGCAGCAATGTATAACATTATTGCAACTATTTTGGCAAAAACCACTGCTATATAGTGGTAAGCCATATGCATCTGAACCTACCTATGCATGCTCTTTAAAAAAGGAAACCAAGAGAACAAAGTACATATGACAGAATCAGAATCATACAAGTTTAAAATTACAAATTATCAAAGTAGTGCCAAATTAAAGTAAGATTTTCACCGAAATTAGACTTAGAAATCACTGAATTTGAAAACATTTCCGTGAAAAAATGTTTAATATGTAAACCAATTATAGACTTCCTTTAAACACAGCATAAAGCAGTACCCTTAGTATTAAAGGGACAGTGTACACCAATGTTCATATTACTGCATGTAATAGGCACTACTATAAAGAACAATATGCACAGACACATCTAAAAATCCAGTATTAAACCTTTTAAAAATGTACTTAGAATCTCAGTTTTCACTGTAGATTAGGTTAGGTTAGGACACCCAGTGAAAGGGATTGGGAAAGCAGGAAGGGCAGACACTCCCCCTCCTCCCCTGCATATGAAAAAACAGATAATAAAAATAATAGCAGCAGGAATTTGTAGACCTGGGTCTACATCTGATACTTTGGGGCTTGGTTAGTCTGAAAAATCAGCACAATTCTATTAAAAATAAGCAAAAACATTCCCGGATGGGCTATATAAATGGATCATCTACAAAACATTTATGCAAAGTAAAATCTAGAGTACAATGTCCTTTAAAGAACTGTGAGATTGCTACTTTATCAGCTCATTTGTACATATTCCTAACAAGTCACAAGAGATAAAGACTATAAGCATTTAAACCTAGGAAACCCTAGGTCACAACATGGCAATACCCATTACTTTATAGACAATCTAATGCTTTAAACTGTGTCTAATATAATTTACACAAATACATCTGCATATTATTCTCATTCTTGCCTCTGTGCATTATTTCTTGCATGTTATTTTTTAAATGTTCCTTTAAGGGATAAATATTTATACACATTAAAAAAACGCTATTTTTAAAAAGGCAACATTTAGTAATATTTTACATAAAAAAGGACATTAAACACCTATTGCTTTTACCACACTTCCTAGAGATGCAAAAAAGCTCATTTTTGTGACCTGCAAGTGCTGCAAATCAAATAGCTGGTCTAGGGAATTTGCAGCATTATAAAAACACTAGTCGATAAGCCTGCCCAGAGGGCAGTCTAATTATTTTTTTATATAAATACTAGTCCTAAGGCCCGTTAACACGGGCCATTTTTTGGAGTACAGCGGTCCCACCCCTTGCTCTCTCTCTCCCCCTCTCTTTTGTGCTCTCTCCACCTCTTTTTTGCCGTCTCTTTCCCCCCTCTCTTTTGTGCTCTCTCCCCCTCTCTTTTGCGCTCTCTCGCTCCACCTCTCTTTTGCTCTCTCTCTCCCTTTCCCCCCTCTCTTTTTGCTCCCTCTCTTTTGCGCTCTCTCTCCCCCCCTCTTTTATGCTCTCTCCCCCCTCTTTTGCGTTCTCTCTCTCTCTCTTTTGCACTCTACCTCCCCTCTTTTATGCTCTCCCTCTCCCTTTTGCACTCTCTCTCCCCCTCTCTTTTGCGCTCTCTCTCCCCCTCTCTTTTGCGCGCTCTCCCCCCCTCTCTTTTGCGCTCTCTCTCCCCCCCCTCTCTTTTGCGCTCTCTCTCCCCCCCTCTCTTTTGCGCTCTCTCTCCCCCCCTCTTTTGCGGTCTCTCTCCCCCCCTCTCTTTTGCGCTCTCTCTTTCCCCCCTCTCTTTTGCACTCTCTCTTTCCCCCCTCTCTTTTGCACTCTCTATCTCCCCCCTCTCTTTTGCTCTCTCTCTCTCCACCTTCTCTTTTGCTCTCTCTCTCTCCCCCCTCTCTTTTGCTCTCTCTCTCTCTCTCCCCCCCTCTCTTTTGCTCTCTCTCTCTCCCCCCCTCTCTTTTGCGCTCTCTCTCTCTCTCTCTCTCTCTCTCTCCCCCCTCTCTTTTGCTCTCTCTCTCCCCCCCTCTCTTTTGCTCTCTCTCTCTCCCCCCTCTCTTTTGCTCTCTCTCTCTCCCCCCCCCTCTCTTTTGCTCTCTCTCTCTCCCCCCTCTCTTTTGCTCTCTCTATCTCTCTCCCCCCTCTTTTGCTCTCTCTCTCTCCCCCTCTCTTTTGCTCTCTCTCTCTCCCCCTCTCTTTTGCTCTCTCTATCTCCCCCCTGTCTTTTGCTCTCTCTCTCTCTCCACCTTCTCTTTTGCTCTCTCTCTCTCCCCCCTCTCTTTTGCTCTCTCTCTCCCCCCTCTCTTTTGCTCTCTCTCTCTCCCCCCTCTCTTTTGCTCTCTCTCTCTCTCTCCCCCCTCTTTTGCTCTCTCTCTCCCCCTCTCTTTTGCTCTCTCTCTCTCCCCCTCTCTTTTGCTCTCTCTCTCTCTCCCCCTCTCTTTTGCTCTCTCTCTCCCCCCCCTCTCTTTTGCTCTGTCTCTCTCTCCCCCCTCTCTTTTGCTCTGTCTCTCTCTCCCCCCTCTCTTTTGCTCTGTCTCTCTCTCCCCCCCTCTCTTTTGCTCTGTCTCTCTCTCCCCCCTCTCTTTTGCTCTGTCTCTCTCTCCCCCCTCTCTTTTGCTCTGTCTCTCTCTCTCCATTCCTCTTTTGCTCTCTCTCTCCATTCCTCTTTTGCTCTCTCTCTCCATCCCTCTTTTGCTCTCTCTCTCCATCCCTCTTTTGCTCTCTCTCTCCATCCCTCTTTTGCTCTCTCTCCCACCTCTCTTTTGCTCTCTCTCTCTCCCCTCTCTCCCCCCTCTCCCCTCTCCCCCTTTTTTGCTTTCTCTCCCCCCCCCCCTCTATTCTGCTCTTTCCCCTCTATTTTGCTCTCTCTTCCCCCCCTCTCTTCTGCACTTTCCTATCTCTTTTTGTCTCTCCCCCCCTCTTTCTATTTCTCTCCCCTCTCTGTCGCGCCGACCACGCCCTGTCATGCCCAACCACGCCCACTTTGGCTGCAAACACCAGCATGGATTGTCATGTAAGGCGAGGTGAGTTTGTCCTCGTGCTGTCTCTACTGCGCATGACAAGCTTCGGACAAACACACTTGGCCTTTTATATAATAGGATTTAAGCTACAGGTGTAGCAATACTATAATTTTAATTGACTACTGTCTTAAATATATCAAAAATATGTTCTAGATAATAAACTACATAACCCCCCACATCTCAATAAACCTAAATTACCCTATTAACCCCTAAACCCCCGCATCGCAATAAACATAATTACACTATTAACCCCTAAACCGCAAAACCCCCACATCGCAATAAACATAATTAACCTATTAACCCCTAAACCGCAAAACCCCCACATCGCAAAATTATTAAGCCCTAAACCTGAAAAAAACCCACATCGCAATAAACCTAACTTATTAACCCCTTAAACCGCCATAACCCACAATGCAAAAACAAATTAAATAATTAAGCACCCTAACCTAACACCCGCTAACCTAGCACCCCCTAAATTATCCCAAATTACCTAAACTAATAAATTCTAAAGTTACAAAAAAAAAAAAAAAAAAAGCTAAGTTTACAAAAAATAAAAAAGGCTAACATTACAGAAAATAAAAAATGAAACCTAATCCCTATGAAAATAAAAAGCCCACCAAAATAAAAACACCCCCTAATCTAAGAATAAACTACCAGTAGCCCTTAAAAGGGCTTTTTGCAGGGAATTGCCCCAAGATAATCAGCACTTTTACATCCAAAATACACCAAGTCCCCCCTAACAGTAAAATCTCCCCATCCACCAAACCCCCTGTCATGAGATGCAGGACATATGCAGGACACAGCAATGATGGTACAACTCTATTTTATTACAGAGCATAGCAATACACATCCAGACAGGTTGATTGTACTAAACTAACTGCGACACAGACACCGGACCTAAGCCCCGCCCACATGCTAGTGACATCACATCCTGCTATCATCACATCTTCCCCTTTTTCAAAGGCAAAGCATACATTTGCATATATTAAATAACAAGGTACACCAACAGGGTATACAACAACATTTTGTTTTAGAACATTATAAAAACAGATAGATTAGAAAACATGAACAAATAAATTACATCCTGACTTGGACATCGGGGTAGACTACCCTAGTCCACAGTGACCATGGGATTATTCTGCCCATACTTCCGGTCACTGTTCTAGCTAAAGTCAGTCCCTGTATCGGGCCGGAAGCCTCACCACTCTTCCGCTTGATGTAACTTTGCATGAACTGTCCTCTGATACAGAAGATGGTGAACAAGAGTCTGCTGGAGGCAAAGATATATCCCCGCTATGATCTTGCTGAGGGGAAGGCACCTCTCTTAGAACAGGAGATCCCACCGGCGGTGGTACTGAGGTATCCGGTTCCAGACTCTCAGGTACAGGCTGAAGATGTCTTCGGTTACGGCGTGTAACCGTCCCTCCCTCTGTAAGGACTGTGTAAGACCTTGGTTCTGGAGAGCGGCCCACTACCGTAGCAGGCGTCTTCCATTTCTTCTCATCATCCAGTTTAATTCTGACACTTTGGCCCGCTTTCAGTTCCTGTAAAGGCCTGACAGAATGTCTCCTGTCGTAGAAGAAACGATAACCCTTTTTGGCCTCTTCATCCCTCCTAAGGACTTCGTCCCGAGGAACAGGGCCAGGCGGCTTGAAGACACCCACTGAGGGTAAAGTGGTGCGAATCTGGCGTCCTAGCATCAGCTGTGCCGGGCTAAACCCGGTGGCTTGAATGGGCGTCGCCCTGTATGACAAGAGGGCTAGGTACGGTTCAGATTGCTTTAGAATGAATTTTGTTGTTTGAACTGCCCTTTCAGCCATTCCGTTGGCCTGCGGATAATGTGGACTTGACGTGGAATGTACAAAATCATATTCCCTGCTGAAAGCACTGAACTCTGTAGAAGCGAACTGCATGCCATTATCACTCACCAGCTCCATTGGAATGCCCCAGCGGGCGAACAAGCTCTTCAGGCGAATGATAACGGCCTGACTTGTGATATCATTCAGGGGTGCTATTTCCAAATACCTGGAATAGTAGTCGATAACAACAAGAAACTTTTTCCCGTGCAGTTCGCACAAATCAGCAGCTATTTTCTGCCACGGCCCCGCAGGCAGCGGAGTAGACATTAAGGGCTCCCTTCTCTGAGTAGGCCGGCGTTCCCGGCAAAAGGCACATTTAGACACGTGATTTGCAATGTCGGAGCTGATCCCAGGCCACCACACAGCTGTAGCTGCTCTTTCTCTGCACTTTGTAATGCCTAAGTGGCCATCGTGAATCCTGTTTAACATCTCCTTCCTCATGCTGACAGGAATTACAATACGGTCTTGGAACAGCACCAACCCCTCCAGCTCCGTGAGCTGCGACCTCTCTGGCTGGTAAGCATTTAAAGACATCCAGGCTGCCCGGCTCTCGGGCCAGCCATCTCTTATGTACCTTATAACTTCTTGCAGATCTGTGTCCAAATATGTCTCTTTCTTTATCTCTTCCAGTTTCCTTGAAGAAATGGACTTAGAGGCCAGAACTGAATCAACATACACTTTTACATCCGATTCTGTAGAGGATTCTTCAGCAGCAGCCAGCGGGAGCCTGGACAGTGTATCTGCCACAACCAGCTGCTTCCCCGGCACATGCACTGCCTGAACATTGAACCTGAGCAGTCTCATTAAAAGTCTCTGGCATCTCAAGGGTGTTTTGTCGATGTCATAAGAATTGATAAGAGGGACTAGCGGTTTGTGGTCAGTTTCCAGACTAAATTTCTCCAAACCCACTAGATAACGCTGAAAGTGCTCACAGGCCCAAACTGCAGCCAGGCACTCTTTCTCAATTTGAGCGTATTTTGACTCCGCAGCCGTCAGTGTGCGAGAACAGTAGGCGATGGGCTGTAGTTTGTTGTCATTCAGCTGCAGGAGTGCAGCCCCCAACCCATAACTGCTTGCATCGGCACTAACCACAGTCTTTTTTGAAGGGTCGTAGAACCCCAGCACTGGGGCAGACCCCAGCAGGGACTTAGCATGCAGGAACGCTTTTTCTTGTGAGGGTCCCCAGACCCAGGCAACATCTTTCTTAAGCAACTCTGTGATAGGGTGCAAAACTGTAGATAAATCCGGAAGAAACTTGCCCACGTAATTTACAAGGCCCAATATCTGTCTCAGCTCATGTACATCAGAAGGGCTTTTCATCTGTTCGATAGCCCGAATTTTCTCGGGGTCCGGCTTGATGCCATCCCCGTTGATGATATGCCCAAAGTAGCATAATTCAGTTTTCCTAAAATGACATTTTTCTTTATTCAGCTTCAGCCCAGACTCTTTGATAGCCTGCAGCACACAACTCAAACGCTGATCATGCTCCTCCACTGTAGACCCATACACTAGAATGTCGTCCATGACGACTGCTGTGCCCACGTGGCCACTCAGGAGAGAACTCATTTCCCTCTGAAAGATCTCAGGAGCGGAGGATATCCCAAAGGGAAGTCTGCAGAAACAGAACCGACCTACCGGAGTGATAAAGGTAGTCAGTTTGCGGCACTTTGGATCCAGGGGGATCTGCCAAAAGCCGCTAGAAGCGTCTAATGTGGAAAAGAACTTCGCCCCAGCCAACTTCGGGGCTATATCTTCCAGTGTCGGCAGCACAAATCTCTCCCTCTTCACTGCCTCATTCAACCTTTTCAGGTCCACACAGATGCGCACCTTTCCGTTTTTCTTTGCAACTGGAACAATGGGGGCACACCAATCAGTTGCTTCAACAACCTCTTCAATAACCCCCATAGACTTCATGCGCATGAGCTCTTTCTCCACTTGAGGCATGAGCGGGAACGGAATTCTACGAGGAGTAGAAATACTGTACGGGACTGCGTCACTTTTAAGTGCTATACGGACAGGTTTGCAGCTCAGTAGGCCCAACTCGCCAAACATATCTTCAGAGATCTCATTCACTCTGGCCACGAGGCCCAAGTCACAGGCTGCTTTTCTGCTCAATAAACTGTTAACACACTGACCTCGGATCACATGCACCCACATGGTGAACTTCCTTTGTTTGTACTCACAGCTGGCAAGAAATTTCCCCACACAATCAATGCGGCCACCAGGACTATGAACATTTGTAGTAACCTTCGCCAGCTGGGGCTGTCGAGGCAGTTTCATAAATTCAGCAAAAGACATTACAGTGATATCAGCTCCTGTGTCAATCTTAAAATCGACATTGGCTCCCATTACAGTAAAGGTAACTTTCCAATCTTCCTCTGAGCTTGTCCGTTCCACAACAGACCCCACAAAAGACACTTCCTGACCCTCCTGGTCACTGTCCACCTGCATCTCCTTAATGTATTCAGTTTTACACACCACTTCAAAATGGCCTATTCTGTTACATTTTCTGCATCTTTTATCTCTGGCCGGGCATATAGCACTCTGATCATGAGCCCGGTAGCACCGTGTGCATCGGCCATGTTGCCCCCATCCACTTCTAGGCCTTTCCAGTACTTTAGATCTACCGCTCACACTGTGCCTTTCACTAGTAATTTTCCTAGACTGTTGCACTTCATCCACAATACTCTCAGACCTCAGATCAGCACTTTGCTTTTTCACCAGTTCACTCTGGCGGGCCATCCTAATAGCCCCGTCTAATGTTAAATCAGGCTCTAACTGCAGCTTCAGGGAGACTTCAGCATCTGCAATTCCAATAACTATTCTGTCTCTGATTTGCTCTTCTTTAGCAACACCAAACTCACAGAATTCAGCTAATTCATACAGGCTGCGCACAAATGACTCCACAGATTCTCCCACACGCTGATTACGTTTGTGAAAACAAGCTCTCTCATGAATCACATTTCTTTTGGGCACAAAGTGGGCACTGAGTTTATCCATAACTATATCAAAGTTAACTTCTTCCCCTTCTTGGAAAGTAAAAGCATTGAACACTGGCTCTACATCTTTCCCCATAGAGTATAAAAGAGAATTAACTTGTACTTCACCACTCTCCTTGTTCAGTTTGGATGCAATCCTGAAGCGCTGAAACCGCTGACGCCATGTGGGCCAAGCTGCAGGCTGAGAAAAGTCAAAAGGCTCAGGTGGGGTAAACTTTGACATCGTTATCATCAGAAACAGAAGCGTAGTCCAGAACTTCTGACACCATGTCATGAGATGCAGGACATATGCAGGACACAGCAATGATGGTACAACTCTATTTTATTACAGAGCATAGCAATACACATCCAGACAGGTTGATTGTACTAAACTAACTGCGACACAGACACCGGACCTAAGCCCCGCCCACATGCTAGTGACATCACATCCTGCTATCATCACACCCCCCAAAATAAAAAAACCTAATACAAAAAAAAACTACACTACCCATTGCCCTGAAAAGGGCATTTGGATGGGCATTGCCCTTAAAAGGGCATCTAGCTCTTTTACAAATTGCCCAAAAAACCCCTACGTAAAAAGATAAAAAAAAACATACATTTTTTTTTTAAAAACCTAACACTAAGAAGTCCGGCGAAGATCTTCTTCCAGACGGGTCCATCATCTTCATCCACAGCGAAGACGGCGCAGAGCGGAGATGCGAAGTGGCGTTTCCAGATGTGGCGATCCTCTGAGGCTGCGATGGTCCTTGGTGGCGATGGCGACTTTAGAATTTATTAGTTTAGGTAATTTGGGTAAATTTAGGGTGTGTTAGGTTAGGGGGTGTTAGGTTAGGGTGCTTAGTTATTTAATTAGTTATTTGCGTTGTGGGTTTTGGCGGTTTAAGGGGTTAATAAGTTAATTAGGTTTATTGCAATGTGGGGGTTTTGCGGTTTAGGGGTTAATAGGGTAATCAGGTTTATTGCGATGTGGGGGTTTTGCGGTTTAGGGGTTAATAGGGTAATTAGGTTTATTGCGATGTGGGTGGTTGACGGTAAAGGAATTACTTTATTATTTTGCGATGTGTGAGTTTGCGGTGTAGGTGTTAATACTTCATGCGGGCGGTTATTTTTTTTATTTTTTTGCTTTTGTAATGCTCCGTTTGCCTTTGCTGCATCACGGTGGATTCTAAAAATAGCAGGGTGGTGAAAGAATCCACCTGGATTCTTTCACCACCCTGCCATTTTCGGAATTTCGCTGCATCCAGGTGAATTCTTTTGGCCTCACGCTGCCAACATTCCATTCAGGATGCGTGCGCAACTGCCGACTAACATTACAAACGCAATTATAGTATCGATAGGTTACAGATTTTGCACAATTACACAAAACAAGGTCTCTTTGATTGATATAGATAGATAGATAGATAGATATATATATATATATAGTAGTAGACAATTTCCAGTTCAGCCCACCAATAGCCAACTCGCCTGGGTGCAATGATATACCATCAAATAGAAAACAAGAGAATGCACTCTCAGGACTTTTTCACAAAAACCAATTTAATGGAACGTTTTCGGGGTTCACAACCCCTTCATCAGCATACAAAACAAACAAATTTCAACTCATTTATAGTGTTACATACAAATTAAATCACACCAACCTTAGTGTCTCTCCAAAAAAGTGCGCCAATTTTTCGAGCTTGGAACGCATCTTGCGTTCCACAGTGCTATCCGAAACCGGAAGTTACATTATCTCACTTCCGGTTTACGGATTCCATAAACAAACGTAATTTAATAATGAAATTGTGCAATCTGCAAGTTTAAACGTATTTAAGTGACACACTAGTTGTAGAAGACTTCGTAAAACATGTGCAGCATTATCATAAGTGCCTGGAAATTGTGATAAATACCTATTGGCAAATGTTACTACATCCGGTCGGCACAGAGACAGTAACCATGGTAATCATATACAATCCAGATTACCCAAAAGTGCCATTACCTGTGTGAGATTTACAACAATATACCGGCTGAATGGGACAACAATTTTCTTACTGTCAGAAACAGCGTACATTCAAGCTGAATACGGTCATACCGTAAATGTAAAAATAATCATTAAAATAATAATTGGACCTTATGTCAGTACATGTGATTGGAATGGCAATTTGTAAGTGAGAAGCAAATATAATGCTGCAAATATGGGTACAGTAAGTTACAATGTATCGCCAATATGACATATAGTGTGCTTAAACGAAATGACATTTGGCAAGTGTGTTGCTACAATGAATATGCAAACAAATAGATACATCGAGTGGGAGCAATATGTGGTGAAAGGAGTATATCTAATATTGTAGGGCTGTGCTATTAAGCTGCTATAACGCTGGGGCACCATATTCATATGAATTAAATTTGGCCATTAAAGGGTTATAGCTTACATCAACCCAAATATGGATGCGAATGGCTATGAAAAGAGATTATATAAGGAAGGAAACCTTATACTGAAATTCTAGCCTCAAACATGATTGCAAAACAACCGGTATCAACGGGAAGAAGGCATAATAGTAATAATCATAAGGACATGTAGCTCATATGGGTATTATCCACCTCGGAGATTTCTCCAAGTGGGTATGGTAATTTTTATGTCCATTTTTAAGACTGGTGGTGCGTGTTAAGACCATGGGTAATAGCTCAAGGCGGACCAGGCTTCCACGGAGAAGATGGAGACAAGTGTCCCCCCTAGTCCATGCCGTTAGGCGCACAACACCCTCCTCTACGACTAGGGGAAAATGGAATGTGTGCCCAAACGGAGCCATAATGTCCACCTGACATACCCCAAGTATGTAGCACCCCAGTTATTTATCACATAATGCTCTTAAAGTCCGGCATGGTGTTCAAGCCACCTGGTTGTATTGTGCCCAGTCTGAACATCCACTGGGCCTCTCGTTTCAGGAGTTGCTTGTTCCGGTCGCCCCCCCGATCCAATGGGGGTATGTGGTCGATTAGAATGTAGCGGATGGAAGACACGGAGTGTCCCTTATTAGCGCAATGTCGCGCTACTGGCTGCTCGGAATCACCATTTTTAAGTGCTGTCCTTATGGCGTGGCGATGATTGGCCATACGCTCACGAAGTGTGCCAGAGGTCTTCCCTATGTAGAAACAGGAACATGGACAAAACAATAGATATATAACGTGAGTAGTGGTACACGTTATGGAATGCCGGATAGAAAATGTTCGGTTTGTGTGAGGGTGATGGAAGACTTTGGTGCCCACTAGGCCATTACAAGTTGTGCAGCCCAAACAGCGATAGGAACCCTTTATATTCCTTTTGTTCCCAGTCGAGTAACACTGCTTGGGGTCCGTTTTCACCAAGAGATCCTTGAGATTAGTTCCCCTCTTGAACCCAACCATAGGTCGTAAATTATGAGTAAATGTGAGTTTTGGGTCTGAAGACATAATTGGCCAGTGCTGTCGGAGAATCTGGCCAATATTCTTTGTCGCTGGAGTGAAAGTGGTGGACATAATGAGCTTGTCACTAGTGTCCCTTTTGGGTTTGGGTATAATCAATTCCGTCTGTGTTAGCGTTGAAACGGATTCCATAGCGTCCTGTATTACCGGGGTCTTGTAGCCCCTGTTCTGGAACCTCTCGCCCACTCCTTTCAATTGGGAGACCCCAGTTTCAGCATTAGAATTGTTGCGCATTGTTCTTATGCATTGTGATTTTACTATGCCTTTTAGTAGGGCTGGGGGATGGCAACTATCTGCCCTTAGTATAGAGTTGCGGTCAGTGGGTTTATTATATAATGTGGTTCCTAAATTGTTAGAATCCTTGAAAACTGTCAAGTCCAAGAAGTGAATGGATTGGGCATCCACTGTCATCTTAAACTTGATGTTATTGGTAGTGTTATTAAACACATCAAACCATTTGTGGAGTTCCTCCAGGCCCCCTCGCCACACCAAGAAAATGTCATCTATGTATCTGTAATAACAAATGATGGATACATTCAGCGTGTTCCACAGATACATGTTTTCAAATTGTGACATGTAAATGTTGGCGTACGAGGGGGCCACGGAGGAACCCATGGCTGTGCCAGCAGTTTGCAAGTAAAATCTATTTTCAAATCGAAAATAGTTTTTAAACAGACAGAATTCAATAAGGGACAATAAGAATTCTACTGGGGGACCCTCATAGAGGGGGTTACCCGTGAGATGTTCTTGTATGGCTGTGAGTCCATCAAGATGAGGTATAATGGTATACAGACTGTTGACATCCAGAGTGACGAGCAAGTCGTCTGGCTGGATGTCAACAGTCCGTATTTTACGAATGAAATCATTCGAAATCATTCGTGTCCATAACGTGTTTCCTTCACCACTGGCTGTAAGAGTACATCCACATATTGTGCTACAGGCTGGGTAAGTGACTCCCTAGCTGACACAATAGGACGGCCCGGTGGGTGGTCTAATGTTTTATGGATTTTGGGGATTGAATACAAAATGGGTATCTTAGGGTATGTAGTGGTGCAGAAATCACGAATGTGCTCGGTTATGTACCCATGTTCAAATCCCAATTCAATCAGTTTGTCAAGTTGTATTTTAAATAGTGTAGTGGGGTCAGAGGTTAACAGTTTATATGTCAGAGTGTCTGACAGTTGTTCCAGGATGTCATCTCTATAATCACTATAATCTAAAAGAACAATGGCCCCGCCCTTATCGGCGGGCCTTATGACTATAGAGGAATCATTCTGGAGGGTTTGAATAGCCTTAAATTCATCTCTGGAGAGATTATGTTTCCATAATGTATCTGTTCTTGCTGTGTCCAAGTCTTGGGTTATCAGCCTCAAAAATGTTTTAGTACTTGGACTGCTGTTACTGGGTTCAAAAGAGCTAGGTACTTTGCATTTAAAGTTCAATGTGGGACTTTTGTGAAGGTGAATCTTTGTTTTGAAAAAATTCTTTAATCTTAAGGGATCTGTTCCGTTTATAAAGGTCTAGCTTAAGGTCAAATTCAGAGACTGAAGTGCTCGGCACAAAAGATAAACCTTTTAAGTACTTTGCGCTCACTGTCAGTCAAGGTGTGTGTACTCAAATTAACAATGATGTCCTCTGTCGTGGTCGTCTGGGGGGTCTGTGTCTGATACCCCGCCCGCCTGATATGGGGTCTGTAATGCCTCCCCCTCCCCGAGAACGTGTTGTTACCCCTAAAAAATGACTAGGGGTTGAGTGTGATCTGGGTTCATGTGAGGAGAATTGATCCTGGTGTCTATGTTGACCAGGTGGAGTAAACGCAGTGCCAGAGGGGTTCCTATCGGTGTCAGTGGAGTCTTCCCCACTCGTATCTACCGTATCAAAGTGTACCCGTCTGGTTCTGTGTCTCCTCCTGGTCTGATTCCCCTGTGTGTTGGTCAGCCATTTGTACACTTTTCCCTGCGTGTAATCACTATTGACAGTCTCCAGTTTTTTGTTTTTAAATGTAATTAAATCACTCTGGTACTTGTCAATTTGTAATTTAATTTTTGATAACCAATTTTCTTGGGTGTCGTTGGTAAGTGTGATGTTATGTAAAGATTCAAACGATTGTATTTCTATCCTAACTTTACTTAGGATTACAGTGACCTCCTCTATAACCAATAGTATTAGGTCTAAAGAGCACTTGTTTAAAATAAAACACCATTTCTTTCTAAATTCTGGGTTATCACGTCCAATAGTGGGTACATTATGGACTTTAAATCCACGAGGGATGTGTCCTGTTCTATAATAATCAGACAGATAGCTGCCATGTAACGCTAGATCAACCTCTCTTTTTTTTAATTTAAGTAAAGAATAATACAAATTGACTGGGGTCTCACCAATAGTTTTGGAGATGGGTGCGAACAGAATCCGGTCAGCATCATCTGAAGTATAGGATACAGTGCCTGTCTGTGCTGCCACGGCCTGACAAGTCAGGTCTTCCACCTGGGTATTGGGATCTGGGATGTTGATGTCCTCTGTTCTCAGTTGTGATGTCATGCTGGAGGGGAGCATGAAGTGATGTGCAAGTGGAAAAAATATCTAGAGAGAGTCAATTCACAGCAGCCAAAATCCAAATGCAAACAGTACTGAAGGCACAGAAGGAATTGTGCAGTCCAATTATGAAAGCGCTGGAGATGTAACTAAATGAGGTTAAACAAGGGGGTTCACTGGTCAGAAGATAAGTAGTAGACAATTTCCAGTTCAGCCCACCAATAGCCAACTTGCCTGGGTGCAATAGCCAACTCGCCTGGGTGCAATGATACACAACTGATACTACATTCTAATCGACCACATACCCCCATTGGATCGGGGGGGGCGACCGGAACAAGCAACTCCTGAAACGAGAGGCCCAGTGGATGTTCAGACTGGGCACAATACAACCAGGTGGCTTGAACACCATGCCGGACTTTAAGAGCATTATGTGATCAATAACTGGGGTGCTACATACTTGGGGTATGTCAGGTGGACATTGTGGCTCCGTTTGGGCACACATTCCATTTTCCCCTAGTCGTAGAGGAGGGTGTTGTGCGCCTAACGGCATGGACTAGGGGGGACACTTGTCTCCATCTTCTCCGTGGAAGCCTGGTCCGCCTTGAGCTATTACCCATGGTCTTAACACGCACCACCAGTCTTAAAAACGGACATAAAAATTACCATACCCACTTGGAGAAATCTCCGAGGTGGATAATACCCATATGAGCTACATGTCCTTATGATTATTACTATTATGCCTTCTTCCCGTTGATACCGGTTGTTTTGCAATCATGTTTGAGGCTAGAATTTCAGTATAAGGTTTCCTTCCTTATATAATCTCTTTTCATAGCCATTCGCATCCATATTTGGGCTGATGTAAGCTATAACCCTTTAATGGCCAAATTTAATTCATATGAATATGGTGCCCCAGCGTTATAGCAGCTTAATAGCACAGCCCTACAATATTAGATATACTCCTTTCACCACATATTGCTCCCACTCGATGTATCTATTTGTTTGCATATTCATTGTAGCAACACACTTGCCAAATGTCATTTCGTTTAAGCACACTATATGTCATATTGGCGATACATTGTAACTTACTGTACCCATATTTGCAGCATTATATTTGCTTCTCACTTACAAATTGCCATTCCAATCACATGTACTGACATAAGGTCCAATTATTATTTTAATGATTATTTTTACATTTACGGCATGACCGTATTCAGCTTGAATGCACGCTGTTTCTGACAGTAAGAAAATTGTTGTCCCATTCAGCTGGTATATTGTTGTAAATCTCACACAGGTAATGGCACTTTTGGGTAATCTGGATTGTATATGATTACCATGGTTACTGTCTCTGTGCCGACCGGATGTAGTAACATTTGCCAATAGGTATTTATCACAATTTCCAGGCACTTATGATAATGCTGCACATGTTTTACGAAGTCTTCTACAACTAGTGTGTCACTTAAATACGTTTAAACTTGCAGATTGCACAATTTCATTATTAAATTTACGTTTGTTTATGGAATCCGTAAACCGGAAGTGAGATAATGTAACTTCCGGTTTCGGATAGCACTGTGGAACGCAAGATGCGTCCCAAGCTCGAAAAATTGGCGCACTTTTTTGGAGAGACACTAAGGTTGGTGTGATTTAATTTGTATGTAACACTATAAATGAGTTGAAATTTGTTTGTTTTGTATGCTGATGAAGGGGTTGTGAACCCCGAAAACGTTCCATTAAATTGGTTTTTGTGAAAAAGTCCTGAGAGTGCATTCTCTTGTTTTCTATTTGATGGTATATCATTGCACCCAGGCGAGTTGGCTATTGGTGGGCTGAACTGGAAATTGTCTACTACTTATCTTCTGACCAGTGAACCCCCTTGTTTAACCTCATTTAGTTACATCTCCAGCGCTTTCATAATTGGACTGCACAATTCCTTCTGTGCCTTCAGTACTGTTTGCATTTGGATTTTGGCTGCTGTGAATTGACTCTCTAGATATTTTTTCCACTTGCACATCACTTCATGCTCCCCTCCAGCATGACATCACAACTGAGAACAGAGGACATCAACATCCCAGATCCCAATACCCAGGTGGAAGACCTGACTTGTCAGGCCGTGGCAGCACAGACAGGCACTGTATCCTATACTTCAGATGATGCTGACCGGATTCTGTTCGCACCCATCTCCAAAACTATTGGTGAGACCCCAGTCAATTTGTATTATTCTTTACTTAAATTAAAAAAAAGAGAGGTTGATCTAGCGTTACATGGCAGCTATCTGTCTGATTATTATAGAACAGGACACATCCCTCGTGGATTTAAAGTCCATAATGTACCCACTATTGGACGTGATAACCCAGAATTTAGAAAGAAATGGTGTTTTATTTTAAACAAGTGCTCTTTAGACCTAATACTATTGGTTATAGAGGAGGTCACTGTAATCCTAAGTAAAGTTAGGATAGAAATACAAACGTTTGAATCTTTACATAACATCACACTTACCAACGACACCCAAGAAAATTGGTTATCAAAAATTAAATTACAAATTGACAAGTACCAGAGTGATTTAATTACATTTAAAAACAAAAAACTGGGGACTGTCAATAGTGATTACACGCAGGGAAAAGTGTACAAATGGCTGACCAACACACAGGGGAATCAGACCAGGAGGAGACACAGAACCAGACGGGTACACTTTGATACGGTAGATACGAGTGGGGAAGACTCCACTGACACCGATAGGAACCCCTCTGGCACTGCGTTTACTCCACCTGGTCAACATAGACACCAGGATCAATTCTCCTCACATGAACCCAGATCACACTCAACCCCTAGTCATTTTTTAGGGGTAACAACACGTTCTCGGGGAGGGGGAGGCATTACAGACCCCATATCAGGCGGGCGGGGTATCAGACACAGACCCCCCAGACGACCACGACAGAGGACATAATTGTTAATTTGAGTACACACACCTTGACTGACAGTGAGCGCAAAGTACTTAATAAAGGTTTATCTTTTGTGCCGAGCACTTCAGTCTCTGAATTTGACCTTAAGCTAGACCTTTATAAACGGAACAGATCCCTTAAGATTAAAGAATTTTTTCAAAACAAAGATTCACCTTCACAAAAGTCCCACATTAAATGCAAAGTACCTAGCTCTTTTGAACCCAGTAACAGCAGTCCAAGTACTAAAACATTTTTGAGGCTGATAACCCAAGACTTGGACACAGCAAGAACAGATACATTATGGAAACATAATCTCTCCAGAGATGAATTTAAGGCTATTCAAACCCTCCAGAATGATTCCTCTATAGTCATAAGGCCCGCCGATAAGGGCGGGGCCATTGTTCTTTTAGATTATAGTGATTATAGAGATGACATCCTGGAACAACTGTCAGACACTCTGACATATAAACTGTTAACCTCTGACCCCACTACACTATTTAAAATACAACTTGACAAACTGATTGAATTGGGATTTGAACATGGGTACATAACCGAGCACATTCGTGATTTCTGCACCACTACATACCCTAAGATACCCATTTTGTATTCAATCCCCAAAATCCATAAAACATTAGACCACCCACCGGGCCGTCCTATTGTGTCAGCTAGGGAGTCACTTACCCAGCCTGTAGCACAATATGTGGATGTACTCTTACAGCCAGTGGTGAAGGAAACACGGTCTTATGTTATGGATACGAATGATTTCATTCGTAAAATACGGACTGTTGACATCCAGCCAGACGACTTGCTCGTCACTCTGGATGTCAACAGTCTGTATACCATTATACCTCATCTTGATGGACTCAAAGCCATACAAGAACATCTCACGGGTAACCCCCTCTATGAGGGTCCCCCAGTAGAATTCTTATTGTCCCTTATTGAATTCTGTCTGTTTAAAAACTATTTTCGGTTTGAAAATAGATTTTACTTGCAAACTGCTGGCACAGCCATGGGTTCCTCCATGGCCCCCTCGTACGCCAACATTTACATGTCACAATTTGAAAACATGTATCTGTGGAACACGCTGAATGTATCCATCATTTGTTATTACAGATAAATAGATGACATTTTCTTGGTGTGGCGAGGGGGCCTGGAGGAACTCCACAAATGGTTTGATGTGTTTAATAACACTACCAATAACGTCAAGTTTAAGATGACAGTGGATGCCCAATCCATTCACTTCTTGGACTTGACAGTTTTCAAGGATTCTAACAATTTAGGAACCACATTATATCATAAACCCACTGACCGCAACTCTATACTAAGGGCAGATAGTTGCCATCCCCCAGCCCTACTAAAAGGCATAGTAAAATCACAATGCATAAGAACAATGCGCAACAATTCTAATGCTGAAACTGGGGTCTCCCAATTGAAAGGAGTGGGCGAGAGGTTCCAGAACAGGGGCTACAAGACCCCGGTAATACAGGACGCTATGGAATCCGTTTCAACGCTAACACAGACGGAATTGATTATACCCAAACCCAAAAGGGACACTAGTGACAAGCTCATTATGTCCACCACTTTCACTCCAGCGACAAAGAATATTGGCCAGATTCTCCGACAGCACTGGCCAATTATGTCTTCAGACCCAAAACTCACATTTACTCATAATTTACGACCTATGGTTGGGTTCAAGAGGGGAACTAATCTCAAGGATCTCTTGGTGAAAACGGACCCCAAGCAGTGTTACTCGACTGGGAACAAAAGGAATATAAAGGGTTCCTATCGCTGTTTGGGCTGCACAACTTGTAATGGCCTAGTGGGCACCAAAGTCTTCCATCACCCTCACACAAACCGAACATTTTCTATCCGGCATTCCATAACGTGTACCACTACTCACGTTATATATCTATTGTTTTGTCCATGTTCCTGTTTCTACATAGGGAAGACCTCTGGCCCCTTTCTATGGACGTTTTGTAAGTGTCTCACTTCTCTGCAGTCTTTCGCCCCACACCAGCTCTCTTACTAGTGTCCAACAAATTGCGGATGGGCTGTTTAATTCTGCAGGGACTGAGGAAGATTACGGCTTTCTTATCTTACAACGTACCCCCCTCCGGTTACCTTACCAGAGTCCACCAAATCGCGGCTGGGGTACCTCTTTGTCACCACAGATCTCCAGACTTGTCATACTGCTGGCGTGACCATTTTGTACAGTTCACCACTTTTGTGCTCGTTGTTTTCAACCGTTTGGTCTCACCGTTGTTTGCACTATAGCGCTGTATCTCCTGTGACCTCCTCAGTGCTACCTTTAACCTCGGGCCAGATATCGGTCAGTATAGGCCTGGGGGAGAAGCCTTATTCCCCTGTGTGAGATTCGGGCTGCAAGTTGCTCTCTGCCAGAGCTTTGGTATCCGCCGGCCGTCTAAAGAACCACGGCCCCAAGGATGGCTTGCCGGTGTATTAGGAAGCGGTTGTACTCCTTCCCGCTCTGAGTATCGCCACGCTGACACCTTGCGCGGCTCCGCCCCTTCCGCTCCTGACGAATCCAGCACCCCCGTACCCATATTTGCAGCATTATATTTGCTTCTCACTTACAAATTGCCATTCCAATCACATGTACTGACATAAGGTCCAATTATTATTTTAATGATTATTTTTACATTTACGGCATGACCGTATTCAGCTTGAATGCACGCTGTTTCTGACAGTAAGAAAATTGTTGTCCCATTCAGCTGGTATATTGTTGTAAATCTCACACAGGTAATGGCACTTTTGGGTAATCTGGATTGTATATGATTACCATGGTTACTGTCTCCGTGCCGACCGGATGTAGTAACATTTGCCAATAGGTATTTATCACAATTTCCAGGCACTTATGATAATGCTGCACATGTTTTACGAAGTCTTCTACACTAGTTTGTCACTTAAATACGTTTAAACTTGCAGATTGCACAATTTCATTATTAAATTTACGTGAAGTGAGATAATGTAACTTCCGGTTTCGGATAGCACTGTGGAACGCAAGATGCGTTCCAAGCTCGAAAAATTGGCGCACTTTTTTGGAGAGACACTTAGGTTGGTGTGATTTAATTTGCATGTAACACTATAAATGAGTTGAAATTTGTTTGTTTAGTATGCTGATGAAGGGGTTGTGAACCCCGAAAACGTTCCATTAAATTGGTTTTTGTGAAAAAGTCCTGAGAGTGCATTCTCTTGTTTTATATATATATATATATATATATATATATATATATATATATATATATATATATATATATATATATATATATATATATATATATATATATATATATATATATATATATATATATATATATATATATATATATATATATATAAAAGAAAACAGGTAAAAACAGTGCTAAGTCCCCAAAAAAAAAGAAACAATGAAAAAATGATAAAGTACAAATCTGCAGCTAGAAGGGAGGATCCTAAGAACGGTGCTCTGACAAAATGCCAACGGACATTTGGCCGACAGCATTCTATCCGACAGACATTTGGCCAACAGCATTCTATCCGATGGACATTTGGCCGACAGCATTCTATTCTACGGACATTTGGCCGACAGCATTCTATCCGACAGACATTTGGCCGACAGCATTCTATCCGACAGACATTTGGCCGACGGACAGAATGCCGAAGCAAGTTCCGAGTTCGGCCGAGGGCAGATACGCTCCAGAGTGCTCTGTTCTAATCAGAGCCTCGGACGCCGCAACTGCCTCTGGGAACCTAGCCATGTGTCCCAGCCCGCACGTCTTGTAATTCTCTGTCTAGGAAATTATCAAATCTATCTAATCTATTTATCTATCCTATCAAATCTATCTATCTCATGGCCGGACTGTTATCTGACAGCCACTTGTGGGTCGGACTATTATTCGTCGGCCAAATTTCCATCGGCTAACAGTCTGGCCACACCTAAGAAACCTCAGGGTCAAAGGAAAGACACACAGAAAGAATAAAGAAGCAAGCGTCTTCCTTTATATGCTCTACTGGAGACAAAGTATCGAGATTGCAGCATGAGGAAATACAGTGGTGATGAATACTATTGAAGAAGTGGCAGTTCTGACAGTGGGTGGCGCTCCCTTTTTGGCACAGCTTTCACCCTATAGGATTGAGACCATTCGTTACCTACTACCCTGAGTTCAGCACTAAATACTTTAGGAGTGACGACATCCAGAGGTGGTTTATGCTGTATCCTTACCTCATAGGATTGAAGTTACCATTTGTGTGTAGGGACTGTGGCCAATAGTGTGTTTGCTTCCCTTTTTAATTTTATGCATTGTGGGACTACCTTTTATGCAGTGCTATACTCAGTTTAGACTCTTCTATTTAGTCTGGACTGTTTTTATGCTGATGATCGATATATATATTTATATTTACATCTATTGCACAACCCTAATACAGAGTGTAATGATTTTTATTACTGATTTTTTAGAACTTATTATATACCATTGTTTATCTGTTCTAGTGATTTTAGGCTACATTTTGTGTGCTGGAATACTCTTGCTTCTTTGTGTGCGTCTATATTAAAAGCAAAATGGAAGAGTTAGTTACAGCATTTGTCCAAATGGTTTAATCCCAGGACCAAATCAAGTTCTCTTCCACCCAGGGTCCCTAACTTCAGGCACACAATTCATGCTTTCTATCAAACAAACAAGGGTGACACAAGACTTTGTAATTTCCCTAGACACATACGAAACACAAAAATGGACTGCACTCTCAAACCGGACTGGGTACACTGTCTGCAAAACTCACAGCCCTGGGTACTCACCAGCAGCTGTACAGCTCCCAGCAACTAAGGCAGCTAGCCCCAGACCCGCCTGGGCCCAAAGTCCATAGGGAAAATTACAAAACAAAAATATCAACACAACACACAGAAAGTCTGGCTTTCTCTTGCAACAACACAGCTAGATCCTTTCATAATTTTAAGGACATTTAACTAGGTAGCAATACATTTATCAGCTACCTTTAATACGATTGAGGTGCAGTGGGAAGTAAAGAGCTATTTGGAAATAAAAAGTGTGTTTGGGGGCACAGTATTTTATTATGTATATGCTACAAAACAAGCAGTAAATAAAGCAAGCAGTTGTGGAAAAGGTTCTGTCTCCACTTGCTGGTGGGTTTTGGTAAGATTCTCACAGGACAATTTAGGTTCTGCTTTTAGAGTTCTTTGCATTCATACATAACTAACCTGAGCTATGGCGAGTGTTTTTTAGCACAATTTACCGTGCGGTGCATACATATTATATATAATGTTATGCACATATAGTCATTGTCCCTTACACAGGCTTTATTTTTATCTAAGCATTCAAGTTGGTTAAATAATTTACAACTTTTCTCGTGGTCTCCTTTGTAGAAATGTTGCTCATTTTCTCAGAAGCGTGCATATGTTCTGAGCACTATATGTACAATATTATTAAAATAAGTTGTTATAAACACAGCTGCAATAAAGTGCTTAAAAAATTGTGCACACTCCTAAGTATACCTCAATATGGTATCATGGAAAGTAGCCAAGTTTCAACAAGAGATACCAGAAGGTAAATTTGGTAACATAATTAAATTATAAAAGCTAAATACAAAAAAATGTCAGCACTCCAAATATTGAATATTTCATTTTCACAAAATAAATGCATAAATATCATGCCGAATTCTCTCTTCATTCACACAGTACAAACAAAAGAATAAAAAAAAATAAAAAAAGAATAATTTTCTAAAGCAAATTCAATCCCCCTACATTTAAATATTGTAGATCTCATGATCAGTTATCCCAGCCGGTTAAAAATATTCCAGAGATTGACTTCTACATAAATTTGAACTTTAAAAGGGATGAGACTAGATTGTATCATATACACTTAAAGGGACGCTATCCTGACAACATAGATACTTGGGACATAATAATATTTTTTCTCTTAGTGACGTTGATGGCATCTAGCTCTCCCTAGAGACGACTAGAGGGGGTTGGATTTGCTCTTTAAAATATATTTTCTCTTGCAAGGTGTATCCAGTCCACGGATTCATCCTTTACTTGTGGGATATTCTCATTCCCTACAGGAAGTAGCAAAGAGAGCACACAGCAAAGCTGTCCATATAGCTCCCCCTCTAGCTCCACCCCCCAGTCATTCTCTTTGCTGGCTCTAAGCACTAGGGTCTCTCTCGGGAGTGTAAAGTGAATGTGGTGTTAGAATTGTAGTTTTATTATCTTCAATCAAAAGTTTATTTTAAATGGTACCGGTTTGTATTATTTACTCTCTAGCAGAAAAGTGATGAAGATTTCTGCTGAGAGGAAAATGATTTTAGCATGTTGTAACTAAAATCCACTGCTGTTCCCACACAGGACTGAGGAGTACCAGAAAACTTCAGTTGGGGGGAACAGTTTCCAGGCTTGACTGCAATGAGGTATGTTCAGTCATTTATTTCTAGACAAGACTGAGATAATGCTAGAAGACTGACAAGATCCCCATGAGGGGAGGGTAAGCTATGTTCACAGACTTAGTAAGGAATTGAATGCTTACATAATAGGGCTAATATACTGGTTGACACTTATTCAGGGCTAAGGAAAAATCGTTTTGCAAGAAACTTTGAAAGCCCTTTTGGGGTTTTTTTCTGGGGTTATTACCACATGGCTGTTTTTTAGTCACTTAGGAGTGATTTACTAGGCCTCACAGCTCCGGAGTAGAGTGGGAGGGGCCTAATTGCCTCAGATGCACAGTTAGAATTGCAGAGAAGTTCATGCTGTTTCACATGGAGGGTCCTGCTGATGTTTGAGGGCCTAAAAGAAGCTATATTCCCCCAAATCTGATCCCTAAGGGAAGGTAGGGCCACAGCAAGGCTGTGGCAAGGTGCTGTAGTGATTTAACCAGGTGTTGGCTTTAGGCTGCTCCGGTTTGGGCATTAAGGGGTTAATCGTTTTGAAACTTGGGGTGCAATCTTATTAAGGCTTTAGCTACATACTGTGAAAATTTCAGAAATTTTTCACCGTTTTGTAAAATTGTGTGCTCTTTTTATCTCTTAAAGGCACAGTAACGTTTTTTTTTTCAAATTGTGTTTTTTATTTGATTAAAGTGATTCCAAGCCTTTTTGTGTACTCTAATAGTCTGTTAAACATGTCTGACACTAAGGAAAATCCTTGTTCAATGTGTTTAGAAGCCATGGTGGAACCCCCTCTCAGAATGTGTCCCACTTGTACTGATATGTCTATACACTTTAAAGATCATATTGTTGCACTTAAGAATGTGGCCCAAGATGATTCTCAGACTGAAGGTAACGAGGGTAGCCCGTCTGCCTCTCCCCAAGTGTCACAACCAGTTACGCCCGCGCAAGCAACGCCTAGTACCTCTAGTGCGTCTAACCCTTTTACATTACAAGACTTAGCGGCAGTCATGGATAATTCTCTTACAGCCTTCTTATCTAAACTGCCCGTGTTACCTGCAAAGCGTGAGAACAGATTATGAGCATTCTGACGCTTTGGTAGCCGTATCCGATATACCCTCACAACGCTCTGAAGTGGGAGCGAGGGATTTGATGTCTGAGGGAGAAGTCTCTGATTCAGGAAGGGTTCCTCCCCAGACAGATTCAGATACATTGGCTTTTAAATTTAAACTAGAACACCTCCGTGTTTTACTTAGGGAGGTATTAGCTACTCTGGATGACTGTGACCCTTTGGTGATCCCAGAGAAATTGTGTAAAATGGACAAGTACCTAGAGGTCCCTGTTTACACGGATGCGTTTCCGGTCCCTAAGAGGATTGCGGATATCGTTACTAGGGAGTGGGATAGGCCAGGTGTCCCTTTGGTCCCCCCCTCCTGTTTTTAAGAAAATGTTCCCCATATCTGACCCCATGCGGGACTCGTGGCAGACGGTCCCTAAGGTGGAGGGGGCTGTTTCTACACTAGCTAAACGCACAACCATACCAATTGAAGACAGTTGTGCTTTTAAAGACCCTATGGATAAAAAATTAGAGGGTTTACTTAAGAAAAATTTTGTTCAACAAGGTTTTCTTCTCCAACCTTTTGCCTGCATTATTCCTGTAACTACTGCAGCTGCTTTCTGGTTTGAGGCGGTGGAAGACTCGCTCCAGACGGAGACCTCATATGGAGGAAATTATGGATAGAATTAAGGCTCTAAAGCTAGCTAATTCTTTTATCACTGAAGCCGCTTTCCAAATAGCTAAGTTAGCAGCGAAAAAAAAAAAATCAGGTTTCGCCATTTTGGCACGCAGGGCGCTATGGCTAAAGTCCTGGTCGGCCGATGTGTCGTCTAAATCCAAGCTTTTGAACATTCCTTTCAAAGGGAAGACCCTATTCGGGCCTGAATTGAAAGAGATTATTTCAGATATCACCGGGGGAAAAGGCCATGCTCTCCCTCAGGACAAAGCCTTTAAAACAAAGAACAAAGCTAATTTTCGTTCCTTTCGCAATTTCAGGAACGGCCCCGCTTCATCCTCTCCGGCTGCAAAGCAAGAGGGTAACGCTTCACAGCCCAAGGCAAACTGGAAACCTTACCAGGGCTGGAATAAGGGTAAACAGGCCAAAAAGCCTGCAGCTGCCACCAAGACAGCATGAAGGGGGTAGCCCCCGATCCGGGACCGGATCTAGTAGGGGGCAGACTCTCTCTCTTCGCTCAGGCCTGGGCAAGAGATATACACGATCCTTGGGCATTAGAGATTGTAGCCCAGGGATACCTTCTAGAATTCAAGGACTCTCCTCCAAGGGGAAGGTTCCACATTTCTCGTCTGTCTACAGATCAGACAAAGAAAGAAAGAGGCGTTTTTACGCTGTGTAGAAGATCTACATACAATGGGAGTGATCCACCCAGTTCCAATTGCAGAACAAGGACTGGGGTTTTACTCAAACCTGTTTGTGGTTCCCAAAAAAGGAACTTTCAGACCAATCCTGGATCTCAAAATTCTAAACAAATTCCTCAGAGTCCCATCATTCAAGATGGAGACCATTAGGACAATCTTACCAATGATCCAGGAGGGTCAATATATGACTACCGTGGATCTAAAGGATGCGTATCTGCACATTCCTATCCACAAAGATCACCACCAGTTTCTCAGGTTCGCCTTTCTGGACAAGCATTTTCAGTTTGTGGCTCTTCCTTTCGGGTTGGCCACTGCTCCCAGAATTTTCACAAAGGTGCTAGGGTCCCTCCTGGCGGTTCTAAGACCGCGGGGCATAGCAGTGGCGCCTTACCTAGACGACATCTTAATTCAGGCGTCAACTTTCCAAAGAACCAAGTCTCAAACGGAGATTGTATTGGCCTTTCTGAGGTCTTACGGGTGGAAGGTGAACATCAAAAAGAGTTCTCTCTCCCCCTCACAAGAGTTCCATTCCTAGGAACCCTGATAGACTCGGTAGAAATGAAAATATTTCTGACGGAGGTCAGAAAGCTAAAACTCTTAACTACTTGCCGAGCTCTTTATTCCATTCCTCGGCCATCTGTGGCTCAGTGCATGGAGACAATCGGACTAATGGTTGCGGCAATGGACATAGTCCCTTTTGCTCGGATACACCTCAGACCACTGCAACTATGCATGCTCAAACAGTGGAATGGTGATTATGCAGATTTGTCTCCTCAAATTCAGTTGGACCAGGAGACCAAAGATTCTCTTCTCTGGGGTTGTCTCAGGATCACCTGTCTCAGGGAATATGTTTCCGCAGGCCAAAGTGGATCATTGTAACGACCGACGACAGTATGTTAGGCTGGGGTGCGGTCTGGGACTCCCTGAAAGCTCAGGGCTTATGGTCTCGGGAAGAAACTCTTCTCCCGATAAACATTCTGGAACTGAGGGCGATATTCAACGCTCTTCAGGCATGGCCTCAACTAGCGGCGGCCAAATTCATCAGATTTCAGTCGGACAACATCACGACTGTAGCTTACGTCAATCATCGGGGGGGGGAACAAAGAGTTCCCTAGCAATGACGGAAGTAACCAAAATAATCAGGTGGGCGGAGGATCACTCCTGCCATCTCTCAGCAATTCACATCCCAGGAGTAGACAACTGGGAGGCGGATTTTCTAAGTCGTCAGACTTTTCACCCGGGGGAGTGGGAACTCCACCCGGAGGTATTTGCCCAGCTGACTCAGCTATGGGGCACCCCAGAGTTGGATCTGATGGTGTCCCGTCAGAACACCAAACTTCCTCTCTACGGGTCCAGGTCCCGGGATCCCAAGGCGGTATTGATAGATGCTCTAGCAGCGCCTTGGTCCTTCAATCTGGCTTATGTTTTTCCACCGTTTCCTCTCCTCCCGCGTCTGGTTGCCAGAATCAAGCAGGAGAAGGCTTTGGTGATTCTGATAGCGCCTGCGTGGCCACGCAGGACTTGGTATGCAGACCTAGTGGACATGTCATCTGTCCCACCATGGACACTGCCAATGAGGCAGGATCTTCTAATACAGGGTCCGTTCAAGCATCCAAATTTAGTTTCTCTACGTCTGACTGCTTGGAGATTGAACGCTTAATTCTATCAAAGCGTGGGTTCTCTGAGTCAGTTATAGATACTCTGATTCAGGCTAGAAAGCCTGTCACCAGGAAAATCTACCATAAGATATGGCGGAAATATCTTTGTTGGTGTGAATCCAAGGGTTACTCATGGAGTAAGATTAGGATTCCCAGGATATTGTCCTTTCTCCAAGGACTGGAGAAAGGATTGTCAGCTAGTTCCTTAAAAGGACAAATATCTCGTTTGTCTATCCTGTTACACAAGCGTCTGGCAGAGGTACCAGACGTTCAAGCGTTTGCTCAGGCTTTAGTCAGAATCAAGCCTGTCTATAAACCTGTGGCTCCGCCATGGAGTTTGAATCTAGTTCTTTCAGTTCTTCAAGGGGTTCCGTTTGAACCTTTACATTCCATAGACATTAAGTTATCTTGGAAAGTTTTGTTTTTGATAGCTATCTCTTCTGCTCGAAGAGTTTCAGAATTATCTGCCTTACAGTGTGATTCACCTTGCCTGGTGTTCCACGCAGATAAGGTAGTTTTGCGTACCAAGCCTGGTTTTCTTCCTAAAGTTGTTTCTAACAAGAATATTAACCAGGAAATAGTTGTTCCTTCTCTGTGTCCTAATCCATCTTCGAAGAAGGAACATCTATTACACAATCTTGATGTAGTTCGTGCTTTAAAGTTCTATTTACAAGCAACTAAGGATTTCAGACAAACATCTTCCTTGTTTGTTATCTATTCTGGTAAGAGGAGAGGTCAAAAAGCGACTGCTACCTCTCTTTCCTTTTGGCTGAAAAGCATCATCCATTTGGCTTATGAGACTACTGGCCAGCAGCCTCCTGAAAGAATTACTGCTCATTCTACCAGAGCAGTGGCTTCCACATGGGCTTTCAAAAATGAGGCTTCTGTTGAACAGATTTGTAAGGCAGCGACTTGGTCTTCACTGCATACTTTTGCCAAATTTTACAAATTCGATACTTTTGCTTCTTCGGAGGCTATTTTTAGGAGAAAGGTTTTGCAAGCAGTGGTGCCTTCCGTTTAAGGTACCTGTCTTGTTCCCTCCCTTCATCCGTGTCCTAAAGCTTTGGTATTGGTATCCCACAAGTAAAGGATGAATCCGTGGACTGGATACACCTTGCAAGAGAAAACAGAATTTATGCTTACCTGATAAATTACTTTCTCTTGCGGTGTATCCAGTCCACGGCCCGCCCTGGCATTTAAGTCAGGTAAAAAATTTTTTTTTAAACTACAGTCACCACTGCACCCTATGGTTTCTCCTTTTTCTTCCTAACCTTTGGTCGAATGACTGGGGGGTGGAGCTAGAGGGGGAGCTATATGGACAGCTTTGCTGTGTGCTCTCTTTGCTACTTCCTGTAGGGAATGAGAATATCCCACAAGTAAAGGATGAATCCGTGGACTGGATACACCGCAAGAGAAAGTAATTTATCAGGTAAGCATAAATTCTGTTTTTAAACTTTTTTTTAATTTTGTTTATTCTTTTGTATGATTGGTACTGTGTGAATGAAGACAGAATTGGACATAATATTTATGCATTTATTTTGTAAAAATGAAAGATTCAATATTTATCTGGAGTGTTGAGAATTTTTAGGATTTAGTTGAAGTTGGTAGACTGTCAATACCTTCTTGTGCGCCCTTCATACCATTTAGTTAATTGAATATATCTTTATGATTATTTAAGTAGTGCTGTCACTCTTGATATTGATAAATTATAAAGTTGTTTTACAACTGTACACTCTACCTGAATAGAGAAACTTTGACTTGCACGTCCCTTTAAGACTTTCCATGTAACAATTTGGCAGTAGTAGTATGATACCATGTCATCAGGCCCCATTAGATCTTACTTTATTTTATGATACCCTACTTGAATATATAACCCCCCCCCCCCTCTCCAAAATAAAATATATATATATATATATATATACACACACACACACACATGTTCCTAAGAAATAAGGGGCTTTCTGCATTTTTTAAATTGTACCACAACCATCACTGATGGCAACTGTTATCCCGACTCAAAGAGCAGATGGAGAAGATGATAGAGGGTAGTGAATGAGACTAAACAAAATTCCGTTCATCAAAAACCTGAGGATTTAATATTTCACACACAAAAAAAAAGAAATAAATGGGGGGGAAAAACAAACAGGTAATATTGGGCTACCCAGTCTACTGTATTCAACCGTTTCTACTTACCCCTGCTTTGGAGGGTTTTCCTTGCTGTCCTGGTGGAGGTGGGGGAAGGGTACTGAAGAGGCGAGGATTACTTGTTTTCCGTACGTATGCTGCAAACTGGATACAAACAAATAAATTATGCTTTTTTTTTTTTTAATAGTCAGAAACATTAAAGAAAATGAAAACATGCATAGAATGGGCCCAAAGAACTACAGACACTGAACCCTGTCTTGTAAGATTTAAAAAAGGGACATGAAACATAAACCATTTTCTCTCATGATTCAGATAGAGGATACACTTTTAAAATAGTTTTTAATTTACTTCTGTTATCAAATTTGATTACTTCTCATGTTATTCTTTGTTGAAGAGATATCTAGATCGGTAGTGGACACACGTCTGAAGCTCTACATAACGGTGAAAACTGCTTCCATATAGTACTGCAGACACGTGCGCGCTCCTGAGCTTTCTTTCCGGCTTTTCAAAAAAGGATAGCAAGAAAAGTTGTTTAAAATTGTATGTTCTACCTGAATCATGGAAGTTTATGGCTCTTTAAACACAGTATTAGAGCGTAATGAACAAATACATAATAAAATAAATACACAAGGCAATAACCATTTTAAATTTCATTCCATTCTCCCTCCCCCTATATCTTGTGACAGCCATCAGCCAATCATAAATCACATATACGTATATACTGTAAAGTATGGCACATGCTTTCTTTAGCTTATGGATGACGAATGCGGCTTCCTCCAATTGTTGCGTGCCCCACATACTGGACACCAAAGGGGGCACATAACGACTGGAGGAACCCGGATTAGTCATCGATCTGCTAAAGAAATCAGGAGATGTGGGCGGAGGGTCGGCGTTATGTTTACAATAACGCAAAGGTAAGTATTTTAAAAAATGTGCGTCTTTATAAACTTTAACAAATTAAAGCACCCCTGTTTTTAAGATTTTTTTTTTATCTTGGGCTTTAATTTATTACAGTTTCCAATCACATTAAGAAAAGGCTTACTCCAGTTATTTTCCATGTTTGAAATGTTTCTATCAACCACAATATTAAATTTTATGAGCCAGTAAGTATATTAAGGAGTCAGGCACACGTTTATGAGCCACACGGTGGTATTTTTATATAGATTTAGGGGGGGGGGGGGAAGTTAGATGCCAGGGGTAAAATTCCTGGCTCCTGGGTTTGGTGCGCTCTGGTCTAGGAAGTATTACTGTATCTAAAGAGCACATGTAAAAACATTACAAAAGTTATGTGAAAATTTAGAAAACCATCCTGCAGCACAGGCTGTGCACAAATTCACCTTCTGGTTTAGCGACAGTAGTTAATTACAGTAACCAGTAAATCAGAATAAATATATTTATGGCACGGGTGGTAACTATGACAGAGAAGCCAAGATGTTTTCTAATCACACTGCAAGAAAGAAGCAATCTAGAATACGTCAGAGCTCTGTCTGCAGATAAAAAGGAAGTGTATATTGCACAGGTTCTGCTATCAGTTGTTGATTAGATACTTTATAAAATATACATCAATACCACCCCTAATTGGCCAATCTGGTATATTTAAACACATATTGCAACCCTGGGCCCCCAACATTTAGATGTCAAAAGGAGATTAGGGCCACTGCTCCTATTGCTAAATTACTTGATAAGTGAAAACTGGAATCCAGGGTAGAGCTGGGAACGTAATGAAGGAATATTCACTAAATTAGTTGCATTACGTACAACGTGGCCACAACATACCTCAACACACAGAAGCACATTTTAAGACTCCAAATTACTTTCAAACAACTGTTTGTCAAACAATCTTCTTAAAGGGACACTGAACCCAAATATTTTCTTTCGTGATTCAGATACAGCATGAAATAAGAAGCAACTTTCTAATTTACTCCAATTATCAATTGTTCTTCATTCTCTTGCTATCTATATTTTAAAGGCAAGAATGTAAATCTTAGCAGTCAGCCTATTTTAGGTTCAGCACCATGGATAGCACTTGCTTATTGGAGGCTTACATTTACCCACCAATAAGCAAGCATAACCCAGGTTCTCAACCAAAAATGGGCCGGCTCCTATGCATCACATTCCTGATTTTTACCTAAAAATAGCAAGAGAACGAAGAAAAATTGATAATAGGAGTAAATTAGAAAGTTGCTTAAAATTGCATGCTCTGGCTGAATCACGAAAGAAAAAAATTGGGTTTAGTGTCCCTTTAAAAGATATTTTGGCAGTTTAATAAATTGCTTATTATCAACTAACCTGTCTATCTACCTACACTAATTACAAAAAACAAAAGAAAAAGTTAGGTTTGGCAGCAGAAATAAGATATTAGTATAAATGTTTCTCAGTGCACGCAAACCTTCCACTTTCTCACAAACACTTAAAAGGGACACAAAACTCATGATTCAGATATAGCATACATCTTTGCAAATTTTCTTGTGTTAACAAATTGAATAACTTTTTTTGAAGGAGAAGCATTGTACTACTGGGAGCTAGCTGAACATATTAGCGCTGCTAATTGAAAGAAACATATATGTGAAATGAAGTCACTAATAAGCATATAGCTGCCAGTAATGCACTGCTGTTTCTGAGCCTACCTAGGTATGATTTTCAAGAAAGGATACCAAAGCAAATTAGATAATAGAAGTAAATTGGAAAATTGTTAAAATCACTTTTCTATCTGAATTATGAAAGTTTATTTTTGACATAAAGGGACATAATACTCATATGCTAAATCACTTGAAACTGTAAAAAGCTGACAGGAAAATATCACCTGAGCATCTCTATGTAAAAAACAGAATTTATGCTTACCTGATAAATTTCTTTCTCTTGTGATGTATCGAGTCCACGGATTCATCCATACTTGTGGAATATTCTCCTTCCTAACAGGAAGTGGCAAAGAGAGCACCCACAGCAGAGCTGTCTATATAGCTCCTCCCTTAGCTCCACCCCCCAGTCATTCGACCGAAGGCTAGGAAGAAAAAGGAGAAACTATAGGGTGCAGAGGTGACTGAAGTTTTTTAATAAAATATACTACCTGTCTTAAATAGACAGGGCAGGCCATGGACTCGATACATCACAAGAGAAAGAAATTTATCAGGTAAGCATAAATTCTGTTTTCTCTTGTAAGATGTATCGAGTCCACGGATTCATTCATACTTGTGGGATACCAATACCAAAGCTTTAGGACACGGATGAAGGGAGGGACAAGACAGGTACCTTAAACGGAAGGCACCACTGCTTGTAGAACCTTTCTCCCAAAAATAGCCTCCGAAGAAGCAAAAGTATCGAATTTGTAAAATTTGTAAAAGGTATGAAGCGAAGACGAAGTCGCCGCCTTACAAATCTGTTCAACAGAAGCCTCATTTTTAAAAGCCCATGTGGAGGCCACTGCTCTAGTAGAATGAGCAGTAATTATTTCAGGAGGCTGCAGGCCAGCAGTCTCATAAGCCAAACGGATGATGCTTTTCAGCCAAAAAGAAAGAGAGGTAGCCGTAGCCTTTTGACCTCTCCGCTTACAAGAGTAAACAACAAACAATGAAGATGTTTGACGGAAATCTTTAGTTGTTTGTAAGTAGAACTTTAAAGTACGAACCACATCAAGATTGTGCAACAGACGTTCCTTCTTTGATGAAGGATTAGGACACAGTGAAGGAACAACAATTTCCTGATTGATATTCCTATTAGAAACAACCTTAGGAAGAAATCCAGGTTTGGTACGCAAAACCACCTTATCTGCATGGAAAACAAGGTAAGATGAGTCACACTGTAAAGCAGATAACTCAGAAACTCTTCGAGCCGAAGGGATAGCTACAAAAACAAAAAAACTTTCCAAGATAGAAGCTTAATATCTATGGAATGCATAGGTTCAAACGGACCCCTTGAAGAACTTTAAGAACTAAGTTTAGGCTCCATGGCGGAGCAACAGGTTTAAATACAGGCTTGATCCTGACTAAGGCCTGACTAAACGCCTGAACGTCTGGTACATCTGCCAGACGTTTGTGTAAAAGAATAGACAAAGCAGATATCTGTCCTTTTAAGGAACTAGCTGATAATCCCTTCTCCAATCCTTCTTGGAGAAAAGACAATATTCTAGGAATCCTAATCTTATTCCATGAGTAACCCTTGGATTCACACCAATAAAGATATTTGCGCCAAATCTTATGATAGATTTTCCTGGCGACAGGCTTTCTAGCTTGAATCAGGGTATCAATGACCGACTCAGAGAAACCACGCTTTGATAAAATCAGGCGTTCAATCTCCAAGCAGTCAGACGCAGAGAAATTAGATTTGGATGCTTGAACGGACCTTGGATTAGAAGGTCCTGCCTCATTGGCAGAGTCCACGGTGGAACAGATGACATGTCCACTAGGTCTGCATACCAAGTCCTGCGTGGCCACGCAGGTGCTATCAGAATCACCGAAGCTCTCTCCTGCTTGATTCTGGCCACCAGAATCAAGAAGGAGAGGAAACGGTGGAAATACATAGGCCAGATTGAAGGACCAGGGCACTGCTAGAGCATCTATCAGTACCGCCTGGGGATCCCGGGACCTGGACCCGTAACAAGGAAGTTTGGCGTTCTGACGGGACGCCATCAGATCCAATTATGGTGTGCCCCATAGCAGAGTCAGCTGGGCAAATACCTCCGGATGGAGTTCCCACTCCCCCGGATGAAAAGTCTGATGACTTAGGAAATCCGCCTCCCAGTTCTCTACCCCTGGGATATGGATTGCTGAGAGATGGCAAAAGTGATCCTCCGCCCATCGGATTATTTTGGTTACCTCCATCATCGCTAGAGAACTCCGTGTTCCTCCTTGATGATTGATATAAGCTACACTCGTGATATTGTCAGACTAAAATCTGATGAATGTGGCCGCAGCTAGCCGAGGCGCCTGAAGCGCATTGAATATCGCTCTCAGTTCTAGAATGTTTATCGGGAGGAGAGTTTCCTCCCGAGACCATAAGCCCTGTGCTTTCAGGGAGTTCCAGACTGCACCCCAGCCTAGCAGGCTCGCATCTGTCGTTACTATGAGCCACTCTGGTCTGCGGAAACACATTCCCTGAGACAGGTGGTCCTGAGACAAACACCAGAGAAGGGAATCTCTGGTCTCCTGGTCCAGATGCAGTTGAGGAGATAAATCTGCATAATCCCCATTCCACTGTTTGAGCATGCATAGTTGCAGTGGTCTGAGGTGTAGGAGGGCAAAAGGAACTATGTCCATTGCCGCTACCATGAGTCCGATTACCTCCATACACTGAGCCACTGACGGCCGAGGAATGGAATGAAGAGCTCGGCAAGTGGTTAAGAGTTTTGATTTTCTGACCTCCATCAGAAATATTTTAATTTCTACCGAGTCTATCAGAGTCCCTAGGAAGGAAACTCTTGTGAGAGGGAAGAGAGAACTCTTTTTTTTTTATGTTCACCTTCCACCCGTGAGATCTCAGAAAAGCCAACACGATGTCCGTGTGGGACTTGGCTAGCTGGAAAGTCGACGCCTGAATTAAGATGTCGTCTAGATAAGGCACCACTGCTATGCCCCGCGGTCTTAGAACCGCCAAAAGGGACCCGAGCACCTTTGTGAAAATTCTGGGAGCCGTGACCAACCCGAAGGGAAGGGCCACGAACTGGTAATGCCTGTCCAGAAAGGCGAATCTGAGGAATTGATGATGATCTCTGTGAATAGGGATGTGTAGATACGCATCCTTTAAGTCCACGGTAGTCATATATTGACCCTCCTGGATCAACGGTAGAATAGTCCGAATAGACTCCATCTTGAATGATGGTACATAGACTCCATCTTGAATGATGGTACTCTGAGGAATGTGTTTAGAATTTTGAGATCCAAGATTGGTCTGAAAGTTGCCTCTTTTTTGGGAACCACAAAAAGGTTTGAGTAAAACCCCAGCCCTTGTTCCGCTTTTGGAACTGGGCGGATCACTCCCATGGTATGTAGGTCTTTTACACAGCGTAAGAACGCCTCTCTCTTTGTCTGGTTTGCAGACAACTGAGAAATGTGAAATCTCCCCCTTGGGGGGGGAGTCTTTGAAGTCCAGAAGATATCCCTGGGACACAATTTCTAAAGCCCAGGAATCGTGAACATCTCTTGCCAAAGCCTGAGTGAAGAGAGAGAGTCTGCCCCCTACTAGATCCGGTCCCGGATCGGGGGCTACCCCTTCATGCTGTCTTAGAGGCAGCTGCAGGCTTCTTGGCCTGTTTACCCTTGTTCCAAGCCTGGTTAGGTCTCCAGACCGACATGGATTGGGCAAAATTCCCCTCTTGCTTTGCAGCAGGGGAAGCTGAAGCGGGACCGCCCTTGAAGTTCCGAAAGGAACGAAAATTATTTTGTTTGGTCCTCATTTTATTTGTTTTATCCTGAGGGAGGGCATGGCCTTTCCCTCCAGTGAAGTCTGAAATAATCTCTTTCAGTTCAGGCCTGAATAGGGTCTTTCCTTTGAAAGGGATGTTCAAAAATTTAGATTTTGATGATACATCAGCAGACCAGGACTTAAGCCATAACGCCCTGCGTGCTAAAATGGCAAAACCTGAATTCTTTGCCGCTAATTTAGCCAGTTGGAAAGCGGCATCTGTAATAAAAGAATTAGCCAACTTAAGGACCTTAATTCTATCCATAATATCCTCTAATGGAGTCTCCATCTGAAGAGCCTCTTCTAGAGCCTCAAACCAGAAAACAGCTGCAGTAGTTACAGGAACAATGCATGCAATAGGTTGGAGAAGAAAACCTTGATGAACAAAAATTTTCTTCAGGAGACCCTCTAATTTTTTATCCATAGGATCTTTGAAAGCACAACTGTCTTCAATAGGTATAGTTGTACGCTTAGAGAGAGTATAAATAGCTCCCTCCACCTTAGCAACCATCTGCCACGAGTCCCGCATGGTGTCAGATATGGGAAACATTTTCTTAAAAACAGGAGGGGGAGCGAACGGAATACCTGGTCTATCCCACTCCTTAGTAACAATATTCACAATCCTCTTAGGGACTGGAAAAACGTCAGTGTAAATAGGAACCTCTAAGTATTTGTCCATTTTACACAATTTCTCTGGAACCACTATAGGGTCACAATCATCTAGATTTGCTAATACCTCCCTGAGCAATAAGCGGAGGTGTTCAAGCTTAAATTTAAAGGCTGTCATATCAGAATCTGTCTGAGGGAGCGTCTTTCCAGAATCAGAAATTTCTCCCTCAGATAACAAATCCCTTACCCCTACTTCAGAACATTTTGAGGGTATATCGGATATGGCTACTAAAGCGTCAGACGGCTCAGCATTTGTTCTTAACCCAGAGCTGTCACGCTTTCCTTGTAAACCAGGCAGTTTAGATAAAACCTCTGTGAGGGTTGTATTCATAACTGTGGCCATGTCTTGTAAAGTAAATGAATTTGACGCACTAGAGGTACTTGGCGTCACTTGTGCGGGCGTTACTGGTTGTGACACTTGGGGAGAGCTAGATGGCAAACCCTCATTTCCTTCTGTCTGAGAATCATCTATTGCTATATTTTTAAGTGCTAAAATATGCTCTTTATAATTTATAGACATATCTAGAGCTGCAACAACTAATCGTCATAATCGATAATAATCGATTATGAAAATAGTTGTCAACAAATCTCATAATCGATTAGTTGGTTTGCAATTAGTTGGTCTGTGCACAACACCAGCTGCTTCACTCCAATGAACTCCTGCATATGGTATTGTGTTTTATGGTTATGTCCTTAGCCTAAAGGACGTCTACTTTTCACTTTTTCAGGACAGCATAAGTTTGCAACTACCACTGGCTTATGTGCAACCCAGATATAAAATAGTCATCATTTGGATTGTTTATATTAAATCTGGTGATTTGGAACTATGCTTTTCATGATATAGTGCCAAGCTTGTTGTTTACACCTTGCCCCTAGATTGATGGGAGTTATTTAAATTGATGTGCACTATTATCCGTTTTGCACAATTATTAGCGTATTGCTTGCTATTGCTGATTATATGTACAGTATATAAATAAATGTGTAAGGAAAAAATAATCGGCCAATTAATCGATTATGAAAATAATCGTTAGTTGC